>NW_019175108.1:0-150043 GCF_002260705.1 Seriola dumerili
GTCGTTTAAACCCTTACCATACTATGAAGTTTTTATCGCAAATTATGACATAATATACCATGACGTTTTTTTGACATTTTTATGCCATACTATACTATGACAGTTTTTGAAATGTTTATGCCATAATATACTATGACGTTTTTTGACATTTTTATGCCATACTATACTATGAGATTTTTGACATTTTTATGCCTTACTATACTATGTAGTGTAAACCCTTACCATACATGACGTTTTTGTCACCTTTTATGCCATAATATACCATGATGTTTTTTTGACATTTTTATGCCATACTATACTATGACGTTTTTTGACATTTTTATGCCTTTCTATATTATGTTGTTTTATTCCTTACCATACTATGACATTTTTATCGCCTTTTATGCCTTAATATACCATGATGTTTTTTTGATGTTTTATGCTATACTATACTATGACGTTTTTTGACATTTTTATGCCTTACTATACTATGTCGTTTAAACTCTTACCATACTACGAAGTTTCTATCGCCTTTTATGCCATAATATACCATGATGTTTTTTTGACATTTTTATGCCATACTATACTATGACGTTTTTTGACATTTTTATGCCTTTCTATATTATGTCATTTTATCCCTTACCATACTATTACGTTTAATGAACTTTTATGACTCAATATTTTTTTTGACATTTTCATCCTTTACCATACAATGACGTTTACTACCACTACTATAACCGTTTTTTTTTTTTTTTAACTTTTTATGCCATACCATACTATGAATTTTCTTGGCAAATTTATGTCTTACTATCCTATTACGTTTTTTGACTTTTTTTATGACATAGTAAAATATGATGTTTTTTTACATCTATAATCTGACGGTTTTTTGAAACTTACTATACTATGACTTTGTTTGACACTTTCATGCCTTACTCTATTATGATGTATGTTCACATTTCCATGCCTCCCTATACTATGACATTTTAATGTCTTACAACACTACGATGTTGTGGTACATTTTTATGCCTGACATTTTTAAACATTTTTATGATGATGAAGACGAAATACTCATAGTGAAATGCAACTTTATTAAAGGAACATCCTTATCAAACGTTTGTATATGATTTTCTTAAAAGTTCCTTATTAAATTCAAACATACAATGTTTTACTTTTGCATATATAATATGAACAAATACTGACAGGCTTTGGGATATATATAAATTACATATTAAGTAACAAATGTTTACAACATAAAAAGACGTACTAAAATGCATATTTCTATTAGCTAGACATTTATGTCAATACATGATATTGTTCCAAAATTCTGAAACAGGTTTCATATGTAATTTTCACACATTTAGGCTATACCTTAAAAACATATATGATTTTACTTCAAATGAACATATATTTCATATATAGAAATTCAACACATTATTACATTTGCGTATGGGTATTCCTTAATGTTAATTCAGATCTCATATGTTCATGAACCGGTTGGTGGATGGCAGTAAAAAGGTAATCTCTTAGTTTTGGAGGGGTGGCTTGGTTGTTGAGTTGTTGAGACCAAACTTACGCCCTTGATATGTAGTGATTTATCCTATTTTTCCTCACGAAACGGTCCTGTGTTGATACCATGGTTGATACTTCCGATTGAGACAACGTTCGGTCTCGCGAGAACAGCGCGTTGTTATTGCTAACAGATAGCATAGCTAGCATTAATCGAAGCTATCTATATTTCTGCTGTCTTTCGTTCCTGTTGGACTCCAATGGATGCTCTCGTGTCCCTGGACGACGCAGAGAGGCCACGGCATCGTCCTTTCTTAATCGGCGTCAGCGGAGGAACTGCAAGCGGCAAGGTCAGTCATTTTGAGCCGGAGGATCTCTGCGACAACGAAAATTAGCATCACGAGTAGCTTAGCTTAGTTTGCTAGTCAAACCAACCGTCAAACCAACTGGCACGCCCCTTTGCTTCGTGAATATTTTCTTTATATTATTTCATGAAAATTCTAGAACAGTCATTCTTTGACCGCTCTAATCTTACTGCCTCTTCCATCCCTTCTTTGCGACAGCAAAAGCCTCTAGCTAACTAGCCGCTGTAATAAGTGTGTCAGTTACTTGGCAGTGATAAACACTACAATAAAAAAGGTCACTGGGGCCACACTACAGTTCAAACTTCAGGACTTCTGGTTCCCAGGACACTTCCACAAATTGCAGTTTAATTCATCCGTGCTAGTTTAACCTAACAAAACATTGTACGTGATCATAAATAATGGAGAGTTTTCTGCCACAGTCAACAGTTTGCGCCAAGATCATGGAGCTCCTGGGCCAGAACAAAGTGGACCACCGCCAGAGGAAGGTAGCAATTATAAGCCAGGACAGCTTTTACAGAGTCCTGACTCCAGAGCAGAAGGCAAAGGCGCTGAAGGGCCAGTACAACTTTGATCACCCAGGTAGGCCCACGCTACAGACCGGTGTTTTTACAGTCAACTTTGTTTACAACAGCACACATGCCCAGCTGTGTTTATTCTAGAGTTGCAACGATTATTCGTTTTATTTATTCAATTTCCTCATCATCTGAAATAAGCCTGTATTGCATTATATTGACCCTCTTATTTTTATTACATGCTGCTTTCACTGCTGTATCTATTTTTCATGTCTTGCAGAGGCATTCGACAACGAGTTAATGTACAAAACCTTGAAGGACATTGTGGAGGGAAAGGTGGTTGAAGTGCCAACATATGACTTTGTCACCCATTCCAGGTTGGTAGGAGGCATAGTGATTGAGCCCTGATGAGAAATCCTCAGACCTCCTTTCTCAATATCTTTGTGTGTGTGTGTGTGTGTGTGTTTATAGGTTGGAAGACAGGATCACAGTTTACCCAGCAGATGTGGTCCTCTTTGAGGGGATCCTGGTTTTCTACCCCCAGAAAGTGCGAGATATGTTTCACATGAAGCTCTTTGTGGACACAGATTCAGACGTCAGACTGTCTCGCAGAGGTATGAAGGTCTCTGTCAAACACACAATATTCCAGTTGTTGTCACAGTTGATCAATGGTTTGACCTAATTTCTCTGTAGTTCTGCGAGACATGAACAGAGGGAGAGACCTGGAGCAGATTCTCACACAGTACACAACGTTTGTTAAACCTGCTTTTGAGGAATTTTGTTTGCCTGTAAGTATGACAACTTATTATCAGCCATTTTCTAGTGTCATTCAGTCAACAAACCTCTCTTTGAGCACTGTGTGACTATTTTGTTCTCTCCCAGACTAAGAAGTATGCAGATGTCATCATTCCAAGGGGAGTTGACAATATGGGTACGTTTTTTTTCCTGATAATAATTTCTCAAACATCATGAATGCTAGACAAATTCTTCATCTGTCTCTCATCAGTGGCCATCAACCTCATTGTGCAGCACATCCAGGACATTCTGAATGGAGACATCTGCAAATGGCAGCGTGGGTCCATCAACGGTCAGGGGCCAGGCTTCAAACGGGCCATTTCTGAGCCGGGTGACCTGCAGAGCGGAGCCACCAATCCTCCAGGAAAGAGGGTCCTGCTGGAGCCCAGTAGTCGGNTGCCATACTATACTATGACGTTTTTTGACATTTTTATGCCATACTATACTATGACGTTTTTTGACATTTTTATGCCTTACTATACTATGTCGTTTAAACTCTTACCATACTACGAAGTTTCTATCGCCTTTTATGCCATAATATACCATGATGTTTTTTTGACATTTTTATGCCATACTATACTATGACGTTTTTTGACATTTTTATGCCTTACTATACTATGTCGTTTAAACTCTTACCATACTACGAAGTTTCTATCGCCTTTTATGCCATAATATACCATGATGTTTTTTTGACATTTTTATGCCATACTATACTATGATGTTTTTTTACATCTATAATCTGACGGTTTTTTGAAACTTACTATACTATGACTTTGTTTGACACTTTCATGCCTTACTCTATTATGATGTATGTTCACATTTCCATGCCTCCCTATACTATGACATTTTAATGTCTTACAACACTACGATGTTGTGGTACATTTTTATGCCTGACATTTTTAAACATTTTTGTGATGATGAAGACGAAATACTCATAGTGAAATGCAACTTTATTAAAGGAACATCCTTATCAAACGTTTGTATATGATTTTCTTAAAAGTTCCTTATTAAATTCAAACATACAATGTTTTACTTTTGCATATATAATATGAACAAATACTGACAGGCTTTGGGATATATATAAATTACATATTAAGTAACAAATGTTTACAACATAAAAAGACGTACTAAAATGCATATTTCTATTAGCTAGACATTTATGTCAATACATGATATTGTTCCAAAATTCTGAAACAGGTTTCATATGTAATTTTCACACATTTAGGCTATACCTTAAAAACATATATGATTTTACTTCAAATGAACATATATTTCATATATAGAAATTCAACACATTATTACATTTGCGTATGGGTATTCCTTAATGTTAATTCAGATCTCATATGTTCATGAACCGGTTGGTGGATGGCAGTAAAAAGGTAATCTCTTAGTTTTGGAGGGGTGGCTTGGTTGTTGAGTTGTTGAGACCAAACTTACGCCCTTGATATGTAGTGATTTATCCTATTTTTCCTCACGAAACGGTCCTGTGTTGATACCATGGTTGATACTTCCGATTGAGACAACGTTCGGTCTCGCGAGAACAGCGCGTTGTTATTGCTAACAGATAGCATAGCTAGCATTAATCGAAGCTATCTATATTTCTGCTGTCTTTCGTTCCTGTTGGACTCCAATGGATGCTCTCGTGTCCCTGGACGACGCAGAGAGGCCACGGCATCGTCCTTTCTTAATCGGCGTCAGCGGAGGAACTGCAAGCGGCAAGGTCAGTCATTTTGAGCCGGAGGATCTCTGCGACAACGAAAATTAGCATCACGAGTAGCTTAGCTTAGTTTGCTAGTCAAACCAACCGTCAAACCAACTGGCACGCCCCTTTGCTTCGTGAATATTTTCTTTATATTATTTCATGAAAATTCTAGAACAGTCATTCTTTGACCGCTCTAATCTTACTGCCTCTTCCATCCCTTCTTTGCGACAGCAAAAGCCTCTAGCTAACTAGCCGCTGTAATAAGTGTGTCAGTTACTTGGCAGTGATAAACACTACAATAAAAAAGGTCACTGGGGCCACACTACAGTTCAAACTTCAGGACTTCTGGTTCCCAGGACACTTCCACAAATTGCAGTTTAATTCATCCGTGCTAGTTTAACCTAACAAAACATTGTACGTGATCATAAATAATGGAGAGTTTTCTGCCACAGTCAACAGTTTGCGCCAAGATCATGGAGCTCCTGGGCCAGAACAAAGTGGACCACCGCCAGAGGAAGGTAGCAATTATAAGCCAGGACAGCTTTTACAGAGTCCTGACTCCAGAGCAGAAGGCAAAGGCGCTGAAGGGCCAGTACAACTTTGATCACCCAGGTAGGCCCACGCTACAGACCGGTGTTTTTACAGTCAACTTTGTTTACAACAGCACACATGCCCAGCTGTGTTTATTCTAGAGTTGCAACGATTATTCGTTTTATTTATTCAATTTCCTCATCATCTGAAATAAGCCTGTATTGCATTATATTGACCCTCTTATTTTTATTACATGCTGCTTTCACTGCTGTATCTATTTTTCATGTCTTGCAGAGGCATTCGACAACGAGTTAATGTACAAAACCTTGAAGGACATTGTGGAGGGAAAGGTGGTTGAAGTGCCAACATATGACTTTGTCACCCATTCCAGGTTGGTAGGAGGCATAGTGATTGAGCCCTGATGAGAAATCCTCAGACCTCCTTTCTCAATATCTTTGTGTGTGTGTGTGTGTGTGTGTTTATAGGTTGGAAGACAGGATCACAGTTTACCCAGCAGATGTGGTCCTCTTTGAGGGGATCCTGGTTTTCTACCCCCAGAAAGTGCGAGATATGTTTCACATGAAGCTCTTTGTGGACACAGATTCAGACGTCAGACTGTCTCGCAGAGGTATGAAGGTCTCTGTCAAACACACAATATTCCAGTTGTTGTCACAGTTGATCAATGGTTTGACCTAATTTCTCTGTAGTTCTGCGAGACATGAACAGAGGGAGAGACCTGGAGCAGATTCTCACACAGTACACAACGTTTGTTAAACCTGCTTTTGAGGAATTTTGTTTGCCTGTAAGTATGACAACTTATTATCAGCCATTTTCTAGTGTCATTCAGTCAACAAACCTCTCTTTGAGCACTGTGTGACTATTTTGTTCTCTCCCAGACTAAGAAGTATGCAGATGTCATCATTCCAAGGGGAGTTGACAATATGGGTACGTTTTTTTTCCTGATAATAATTTCTCAAACATCATGAATGCTAGACAAATTCTTCATCTGTCTCTCATCAGTGGCCATCAACCTCATTGTGCAGCACATCCAGGACATTCTGAATGGAGACATCTGCAAATGGCAGCGTGGGTCCATCAACGGTCAGGGGCCAGGCTTCAAACGGGCCATTTCTGAGCCGGGTGACCTGCAGAGCGGAGCCACCAATCCTCCAGGAAAGAGGGTCCTGCTGGAGCCCAGTAGTCGGCCTCACTGAGACTGTGTGGATGCATGGACGTGGCTGTGAAGATGAGTGTGCTGCTACTGATTTGTGCAGCGGGGGTCAGCAACTGTGATGCCAGTCTCACTCTCTGCATCCTTTTTTAAATTGATATCCAAAATAACAATGTTGCAAGGATTTAGTGCTGCAACCTCTTTGTAACTCTACTGTAATTATTGGTACATAACAAACATGCTAATAGTTTGCTTTTCACATGTGAAAGTCTTCCATGATACTGTTTGATTTTTTTCAGTGTTTCACCTTGGTCAGACAAGCTGTTACTGAAATGGAAGGTCATGTGGTCGAAGGTAGGAGGCGTTATTTAATTGTTTAAATCCAGTCACGCTTTTGCACTTTGAATTTGACCTCATAATTACACAGTTTCGCTTTTTTGATGTTTTAGTGGAGATTAATATATTCAAATTATATTAACAATAATGTGATGTGGTTACCTCATTACTTTTCCTGTTTTTAATAACTTATTAAAATTAGGTCCATATGTTTCTGTAGCGTCTTGATACTGAGTGCTTCCTTTTGATTATTTAATGCTGATTACATGCCTTAACTTTTTTAAGTTAATTTTCCATGCACTATTATTCAACAATAAATGGAAGTTCCGTTATTAAGGTTTAAAAGGTCAGTCTGTTTTTTTTTTTTTTTGTCCAAAAAAAGAAATTTATGACTGACAAAGTGTGTATAGAAACAGAGCTGTTTGTTTTATTGGAGTTTGAGAACACAGTGTGATGTGTTGTTTTTGACCATTATCCCAAAAAGGAATCAAAATGATTTTACTACAGCACATTTTGGAATGACACACACACGTCACTGAGGACTTCAGTCACACACAAACACTTTCACACAGCGACATGACTGGGACATGATTGTGATTGCCTTATGGTTCTCTACACTTGAACACGGCACACAATGATTCAGTATGACATACATAGATCACAGCATCTTGAGTAATTTATCTTTTTGTGTTTTTGCTTTGCTTTTTTTAGTGCACATATGTATGGCACTTGGGAGAAGCTAAGCTCTTCTCATAAGCATAAACATCCTTTTTAAGAACAAAAGGAGCACTGTATATAATACATTTCATAACCATACATGATTCTTACACAAAATGTTTCAAAACAAACTCATAGGTTCCAGTCTCTAATGGTCATCCTCTCTTCAAGTTCAAATCCCCTCACATCCCCCTCCAGTGGACTCTCGGTCTGCAGCCTGCATGTTGACGTCACAGTTCACGGCAGGTCGCTCTCGAGGTTCTGCTGTTTGAGGGGAACTCATGAGTCGGGGAGAGGGTCGCAGGAAGATGACCAACAAATGGCACATACATAAAGGAAGAGGAAGGAGCAACTTGGAGAGTAATGGATCATTCAGCTCAATCTCACACACGCAACAGCTCCACTCTAAAACAGAGAGCCCAGGGAGCAGACTTTGGTTATTTCCTTAGCGTCTCCCTGCCCGCTCTGTGTGATTCTTCTCTCCTTCTTGGCACCAGGCTTCCTCCTGTTTCACCATAGTCACAATCTCTCCCCGTCTCTACGCCACAGCCACAGTAATCCCAATTATAATCTCCCAGAGCAGCAGAGCTCTTTGTAAACCTCAGCCACGCTTCAGTCTGTAGTTTGTTCTGCATTCCACACAATGAGTCTCCCATTTGCTCCAGCGGCTAGCTTCCATTCGTCCTTCTCTCAGTCTGTAGTAAAGTGGAGTTAGTGTCATGAAGCACAGTTGGAGGTCAGTCTCAGAAGGCCCATGGGCCCTAGGTCTTCTCCTCGCGGTCCGTCTTGCGCCTGGCGATGTTCCTGGGTTTGATCTTGAGCGACAGCTCCCACAGGGCCTCCTCTGCGAGGTGGTCACTGAAGTCGTTGAAGAAAGAGACGATGTCTTCGTTGCGCTTCAGCTCATAATGCCTGACATGAGAAGAGGTCGATGTTTGAATGCAGTAATTCATTAGCGAGAAAACAAACAGCCCATGTGGAGTTGACAGAAATGTTTTATGATATTAGAATTTAATTATAAACAAAGCAGGCGCATTATATTTCCTGCCAGTTGCAAACAAATGATGACATTTATTACTGTGTTTGATGTTTACCAAGCTTTTACATTAATATATCTTTTCATCATAAATTTATCCCCGTGGACTTACACTTGCTGGAAGCGTCGCATGCTGTCCAGGATGTTGAACTGCTGCCAGCGTTTGGAGAAATTGACCTTTCCGTCAATGAGGTCAGGGTTCCCCAGGTGGACGAAAGTCAAGTCCTGGAGGATTAGACCCCTGGAGGATGGACAAGTCATGTCAAATTGTGGCCCTCAGCAAAAATATGTACGAGTTCAAACACGCATGTAAACATTCATTCACTTACAGGTACGGGATACATGGAGGCTCCACTTCAGCCAGAGCAGCTCTGTATGCTCTGAAGGAGGAAGAGCTGTCGATCAACGTGCAATATTCCTCCAATCCCTGAGAGAATAAGGGGGAAGTGGCATATGAGGGAAAAGTGATAATCAAGATACTTAACAATGAGAAAAGATGCGAAGATTCAAGGAGATCTTGACAATACACCATCAAATGACATGACACATTGCTTTTATATGCTGACTTGCAACTCCTCCCTCACCTCTGAGGTCTGTTTCTGCCACTCCAATCTCCTGATGGGGGCAGAGTCCAGGGCGGACAGTATTGCCAGGTAGGAGTTGAAATTATTCAACTTTCTTAAGTGCTGTAATAATAAATGTGCATAGATGTTATTGCATTAAACAAAAAGAAAATGACACAAACATTAAGATATTTTAAAGTTGACTAACCTTCATTATCTTGATGAACTTGAGGAGCAGTTTCTCTCTGTCTTGGGCTTTCTCCTGCTGAATAATCAAAGAGCGGACCCTATAGGATAAAGAGAAATAAACACAATGGTGTCAACATTTATGCAGACAAGCTGGTATAAAAGAGAGGCCAAAAACAGCAATGACAGACAGTGAGATGTTTGAAGTTTTGTGGTTTTGGTCTTACCAATAGCTCATGTTGTTAAAGTGCTCTGTGAACTGAGTCAGGTTCGGACTCTTCTCCTCATTCTGCTCCTTGGCCCAAAGCAGCACCTCGGGAATCTGAAGGAAAACGAGAGGAGTTCAAATTGGGATCGACAATGTTGAAACAAAGTAAATGTCAACTAATACTGACATAAGCAACTAACTTGGACACAAAGAATCCATCCTACCTCTATTTTATAGAAGAGTTCAGCATCAAGAAGAGTGAGCTGATCTGCAATCTCATGACTGCGGAAGTCATGAAGAGTTCCAGGCCTGTTAGGACACAAAATTATGAGGTGATGACTCCAGCTTTAAGTTTTACGTTGTAGACTGGGAAGAGTCATTTCGATCCATTCCAGTTCTGTAGCTACAGCCAGTCTGTCTTGGTAATTACTTGCTGTTAAGCAAAATTGGTTTATAGAAAGTCTGGTCATAAATGTACAAAATGTAAAACGAAAATGAACTAAGAGTCTGAATCTCATGTTTTTATGTGTGTTGACATATTGACTCATTTAAACAATTTGAAACAGAATGAGTTAGGGTTATCCATACATATTAAAAGATCTGAATATACTTACCTTTGTAAAATAAGGTTAAAAGAGAACAGAATGAGCTGCCTTGTATTGAAATAATGGTGAGTCATTTTAAAAAGGCACCTTTAGACTGCATCAGCGATGACTATGCAAGTTTACTGCATGTCACACACAATCTGCATCACACATCGGTTTGAGGCACAACAGATTGTGCGATGGATGAATGGTTGATCTATCGTATCGCACAACATCAGCTCGCCACATCCATCTGTGCTGCTGTTTTGAAAATACTGCTCGGCAAGGTTTTACTCTTTAAGACCCACAGATTTTTTTGTTGTGTGTTTCCAGGCTGTCTTTGGCCACCACACAGTGCGATCCAGGAGCACAGTTTTGTATTGATTTTACCACGTATCTTTTTAAGATTTTCTAGTATGTTCATATCAAAGAGCTATAATATTGTATGTTTTGTATTTATGGACATATATATATATATTTCTTGTAAATGTCTGTATTCACTAGGAGTACATATGGTATTTTATATTACTGTTAAATGATAATGTATAAAGTATAGAGTCAAATGTACTTGAGGACACAGGGAAACAACCTCAGTGATGAAAGAAAGATGAATCATGAATAAAGCATGGTGTACAAGAGAGAAGTTTTTTCAATGTGTTTCAATAATGGATTCCATGGAAACATTATCAAACCATTATAAAAGCATTATCTGCGGATGACTGTTAGTTTAAGTAGTCTTGTGTGGTCTTATGGTGTCTGATGGCCAGTCTACCAGGCAATAAACAAAACACTGTTTGCTATCCCCAAGGACACTGAGCCACAGGAATAGCAAAAGAGTGTCGTTCCACTTGTAGCATCAACACACTCCATACAAGTTTCAGAAAGAGCTGACCCTTGACCCCCACAGTACCTTGCAGAGACCCCTCGGGCGGCCAGGGGCTTGAGGGAGTTAGTGTAGCGCAGCAGCTTCTTCTGCTCGACCTTATCCAGGATGTTCTTGCGGAGCACACGGGCAAGGCTGAGCTCGCCATTGCACACCAGCGTGAACACCAGGTCCATCAGCTGTTTCAAGATGTCCTCTGTCAGCTCCACCAGGCTGGAGGACGGAGGAAGAGGAGAGGGAAATGATTTAATGATTAAAATTTGTGATGGGGAAAACAGATCCCCTCCACACTCCACATCTACTTGGACACATGACCTTGAGGACGTGCACCACACAAAATGAAATGGTAATTTTCTCAGAATTAAGGACAAAATCACTGAGATCTACTCACCACAGCTCGTCCACCACACGAACCAGCACAAAAAACGTGTTCTTGCTGACTCGCTTCTTGAAGGTGTCCGGACTGTGGCAGAACCTGGTATATGTGCTTTGTGGTCAAGGACAATGAAAATAAAACTATATATGGATTACAAAGTACAATAACATTCTTAAGTAAGATTATAAGATTACATTTTATGAGGTAAGACAAGATGTGTAAAGTTTTGCTCTCTGTGCATCCCTCCACTGTTAGGACAGTTTGTGGTTCTACAAATCAATAATTATATGGCTTTTATCCCACACAGTAACTTCTGTCATAATCAAGTTAAAACAGCAACTTTACCTACTTTTAATACATATCAAGATATAAAATGGATGCAACAAACATGTTCATGACATAAAAACTGTAGTTTTCTCTCAGCAACATACATCATTACATAGTAATGTCAGTGTTATACATTATTTCTTGCAGTAAAAACAATGGGGCTGTAGCTAAATGTTAATTTAATTAACAATTAAACTGCTGATTAATTACTCAACAACTCTTTGACTGTTGGGTTTAAAAAATGTCAGAAAATGGTGAAATTGGCCGTCATAATTTCCTAAATCCCATGGTGATGTCTTCAAATTATAAAAAGTCCAAAACCCATATATTTTCAGTTTACCATCAAGTGAGACAAGAGAAAATGACAAAGGATTAATTAATTATCAAAGTTGCTGCTGATTAATTTTCTGCTTATCATATAATCCATTAATCAACTAATAATTCCAGCTCGATGCAACAATGAAAAAGCCAGTCATTTGCGTCAAAGCTTGAAAAACCTTTGGGGGGGGACTTCATGGCACTCTTGTTTTCCTTTCAGTTTCAGAAGTATTTTCGTCTCAAGTATCCATCAGCAGAGCAGTATGGTGTTACTGTGGGTTTCTATTTATGACTGCTTTCAAATGAAAGATGTGAATAAGAGCATATAAGATAAACAAGTCTTTCCTTGGTAAATAAATCACTAGGCAAGAAAAACAGGCGTCTACCAACAAAACAACGATTACGCTCACAGTGACACGTTGAGTGATTTGAAAAGGATATCTGTAGTGTAGCTTCTTAATGAGGTCCTCTGGGGTTATAAAAGTCCTATATGTAGTCAGAAAGGCTTCACAGTACAAAACGAGATCTGTCAAGCAAAAACAGAGGAAAAAAAACAGCATATTTCAGTTTGATGTGCAGCCAGAGAGTTCCCAATTAACTACCTAAAGATGAAAACACATCATCAAATGTGAAGACTAAATAACCGGGACTGACACATTGCAAATAATTGAACCAGAGAGAGACTGAGACTATTTAACATGCTACTCAGATGTGGAGATCAGAAAAGTAGTACCACGTCAGTCAAAATAAAGAATCACACTTAACAAATAAAAGTAAATCTGTCTTTGACTATAAAACAGCTGCTGTCGAGCTAGCAAAATCAAGCTGTACCAGTGACCCTGAAGCACAGTAACATACTCTACTCTGCATAACAAATATGTGGGGTAAGTATGAGTCTTAACGTGTTCTGTAATCTCTACTGTACCTTTGCGGTCTGTTTCTGTAGCGTGGACTAATAGAATATCTCCTGATCCAGCACGAACATCAGGGCCATCGTCATTCTGGGAAAGATTAAGGAGAGTGAGCAAGGTGTGGAGAAAATGATCGACAGATAGATAGGAGAGAAGGGAGTGAGATTGAAAGCAGAGGAGGAAAAGAGTGGTTAGAGCAGATGTGGAGTGATGCAGTCTAGCCTAAAATGTAGCTTGCACCTTTCCTCTTTCTGCCTGTTTTTTTTTTTTTTGTCCTGCACCAGCTCCTCTGATGACGAAGAAAAAGTCAGACTTGTGTAAGATAAAAGCACCACCACTGCAATATGTCTCCTGTAACACCTTTAAATGTCATCACAGGCCATGAATCTTTCCTCCTTGCAATCCTGATCTCTCCCTATCTCCTTTTATAAATCATTGCTGTCACATTGCCCCTAACCTTGCAGAGTGGCGAGCAGCATTTACACACATCTGTCTATCAGACTGCACCACACAGGACAAAGGAGGAGGAGGCGTTGGAAAAGGAGGAGGGCGGTTTGGCAGTTTCAGCTCTGCAGTTTCAGAAGCTCAACTCCAGAGGGCAGCAACAGCCATCAGGATCTCAGGATCTGATTTCACATCTGAGTGACTTGCGGTGACCTTTAGTCTGTGCTAGACTAACAGGATAAAATGTGCTTTGTATGCTGGAGCTGCACAGTTCTGTCACAGCACATTTTTCTAAAAACAGCACACAGCATCAACAGTGACGTTTGTCTTACCTCTTGTTTTAGTGTTATCCTATTCATAATCTCCTTGTGGTCTATGAGGGAGAGTTCGTCAACATCTTCCTCATCGCTCCCGGCAGACTCTGTTGACTTCTGCCTCCTACAACACACACACATCAGAACATAAAATCTCACAAGTCTTTTTTTTTTTTTTTTTGTGGCACACCTGGTGCACTTGTAGCACACTTGGAAACAGTGTGGGATCACAAACAATACATCATCGTACATTATATGTGGGTATGTTAGATGTTGTGACAGTCATGGCCAATCATATTCGTCTACTTTCAGTTGGGAAAACTTACGGTTGTCTGGGATGTTGAGAGTTTCAAATATGAATACAGCAGCTTGAATATTCTGGAGCAAACAATGGGGTAAACTATGTCTCCCGAATTCACTTTTGAACTCACTTCGGAGATGTTGGAGATCTTACGATCATCATGTTTTCGGTGCGTACTAATGCACCATTTTATTTGTCATACAATGATCCATTTCTACATCTGCTTGACAACTTGTGTTTTACATAGAACAATGATTCTGACAATCTGATGATGAAATAGTCGACCTAATCATCTTCTTGCGACATAAACATGATCCACAGAAGAAGTGTGTTTTTTTCGAAATAAACACTCTTTTGTTTTTGGAAACACCACTATAAAATGTAAGTCACATCACATCATGTTGGTGATTGCAGCAACATGTCTGTATTGTAATTAAAATGCAGAGCTCCGGATGTTACTTTGGCCAAACTTGTTAAAAAGATGGAGCATGCTGCTGTTGCCCTGAGGAGACAGGAACAGACCTGACGGTCCTCAGGGAGTTATTACAGAAGGACTAACTGATCTAAGTTTTTTCATGAGACTGTGTGAACTGTTTTCAATGTGCCAGGCTGAGGTTATTTTGCAACAGTCTGGTGCTGGTTGCACAAAATATAACCAATACATGCTGTGCATTATTATGGCTTAATAGCATGCATCTCCAGTCCTGCTGGACTACTAAAAAAACTCTTGATTTTTCGAGAGTGCTGTTGAGGTACACTCTTCTCCCACAACACACTGCACAAAGGGAGTGGAGGAGCTATTCACAGCTGGAAAAAATGAAATTAATTATGAATAGTTGTGAAATAGCTCCAGGAACACCTCAGAAAACACTAGAAAAACAGAGTTTATTTGGCACTTACATTCTAAAGTTGCCGTTTAATTGATGTCTGATGGTATATTTTTTGAATCATTTCCAGTATGTTGATTTCTTGTTTACTAACTGTAAAAACATTGCAATATAAAGACATATACATGCTGTATACAGCGTATATCACTTACAGGATGTAAACATTAAGACCCTTACCTGTCCTTGTCCAAAGCCTCTTTGCTATTGGTGGATGGCATCTGAGGGGTGGGGTCTTGAAGTACGTCGTCAGCTGCAATTGTCTCCTAATCAATGAATGGAAAAACAATAATCAACATCTGCACAGCAGAACATGGAACATCAACGGTGAATGGTTCCATGCAGTGACAGGAGCCTGGTTATTGATGAGATAGTAGAGACCACCAGGATCTCATGCAACATGTTTGGTGGAGAGGAGGATGGATACTACACATGTCTCAGGATGTTATCCCTATTAGTGTTAACTTACATGAGGTGTAAAGGGTTGATGGGTAAAATGCAGCTTTTCCTCAGTATGAGCCAGGAAAAACCCAACAGATGAAACTCACTCGGACTGAAACTGCACCAAATGTGAAACTACAAATACAATCACACATCTGTACGTCTCTATCACTCTCGCTTACATTTCCACAAACCACAACCCAAGCACACCTAAAATACACCCCGAATGCACACGCTGACCCAGAGGAATACAAATACAACCACGCACGCACACAGTCACACATGCACAGGAGCACATAAGCTGTTATGGGGAATGTTATTGGAAAATTGAAAACCAGTGAACCATTGAGAATCCCTTTTGGAGCAGCGACATGTCAGGTGTTAGATCGGAACAAGGTTAAATGCTCATTATAGTTGAAGCGCAGCCAGAGAGACAGCAATCACCAGCCAGGCAGTCAGAACAACATACAGATGGACATCTTTTCCACAGACACCACCCACAGCACATGAGTCCCTAGCAGGCAAACCCGTGAACCTGAAGTCATGCTCAGTCAGGTTTGGTTACATTGATATTCCATTTCAGCGCCGTCAGTTCAAGAGATGAATCAATAAGAGCTGCTCAGTGCAACAGACGAGCGGTGAGAGTCATATCTGCCAGTTAAACAAGCCTTGATTCATATCCTGAAGTGACGGGACGTGCAAATGGAATTGACCTTTCACCTGTGGCGGTCAGCTACTTACTCTGAGGGAGAGAGGCAGCTCCCCATTGGCCTGGCTGGATGAGTACAAGTTGACGTACTCCCCCTCCCCGCCCTCGTCATTCGCGCTCTCGCTCTATGGGAAAAGAGGAGGGACACAAACCGAGGCGTAAGGCAGCGGAGAGGGGCACAGAGTTGTTTTCTAAGGGTGGGACAGACGTCAAGTGTGAATTTGTGGCTAAGGAAGAGAGATAGCGGCTAGCCGAGGTCTGGTATCGTACAGTGAGCGGTGCGTTTTCCAGCTCAGAGTCATCATGACCACCAGGTGGCACTGGAGTGCATCATTTATAAAAGGTAACAATATTTACTGGCAAAAAGAACATGCAGTGCAACATGCTCTACTGGGATTCTTTTAAGACCAATAATCAGACAGCAGACAGTTTGTGGGCAGTGATAACAACAACAAGATGCCACTAAGTAAATGAGTCATTTTATTATCATCTGAGCAACAATACTGAATACCAAACAGCTGGAATGTAACACCAGTCTGCCAAAGGAAGGGGTATCACATTATCTGTCTTAGAGAGCTGGTTCATATAAGTATCCTGCTTGTGCTTCCACCATCTATCCCTTGTAAGCTCACCGCTGAGGTGTGGAGAGAGTCAGTGAGAGAAGACTCAGAAGGAAGACAGACAGCCACAGAGCCCATTGAGCCAGCCAGGGAACCGTTGGGCCCGCCCCCGCTGCCATCCAGAATGGTGGCATTGGTCAAGGCAACCTGGTCCAAGCTCTGCGATTGGTGGAAAGAACGAAAGCAGGAAAGAAAAAAAAATAAAAATAAATAAAAAGACAGGACTAAGGGATTAGAGAGGTGAAGACAGAGCAGACAGAAAAAGAATCTGAACAATAGGAGGCAGAGGGGGGAAAAAGTGTTCACCTCGTTCTCCAACACCTCTATTAAGCCTGGACTATGGGAGGGATGTGCCTGAACATGAAATGCACTGCACACTCACATACATCTAAGAATGCAAAACTGGAACCAGTGGCAAAAGAAACATCTCCAGTGAGATAACATGGAAGATGAGAAGACAGAGATGTTTAACAGAGAAACACTTAGATTAGCTAACATCAACTCTGCGTATGTAAATGTCTTTAGATGAGAGATGTCTTCACAGCGTGCCTGTGTGTTTGTGTGGGTGGGTGTGTGTGGCCAGCTGAGGAGATGCCTGCCAGCAGGGAGGTAGCGGTAACCTGTTTTAACACGTTGTGCATACCAGCCCTGTTGCAGCATTCCAGCATAAAGCGGTGCATACACAGATCACTGATAAACACTGCACACGCACAAACACTTGCACTGACTCACATAGACACATCCAAAGGCATGCACGTGTTCACGCACAGACACGCAGGATCAGCCGGTAATTAAGGCCACTCATTCTTGTTTCTCAACACAAGTCTTAAAAATACTGATCAAATTAGGAAATCTGCAACTAATGAATATTTTCTTCAGTTTCCACTCGACATATGCAAAGCAGCTTTCCTAGCATGGCTTACCTCCCCCCTGACATCCGCCAAAAAACATCATGCCCCAAGGAGTTGAGGAATGCAAACATTCCACAGAAACAGACAAATGGGAGGTGTGGAAGTGTGTGTTTTGGGGGGAAGGAGGTCACAGCATGGCGGTGAAGAGGAGACTAGGCAGATACGAGAAAGTATAAGGAGTGTGTGGACAGTCGATCAAGAAGATGAGGAGGAGAGAAGAGAGGAAGGAAGAAGAGCAGAAACAGGAGGAATGTGTTTTCCATCAGGTCCATCTGGTGCCGCATTCCTCTGGAGATTCCCTGAGGGAGATCCACACCGTGTCTTCGCATGACTCGCACACCATGGGGTCAGCATGGGTCGACCCCTCTCCCCTCCCAGAAATACTGACCAAACCACTGTAAGATATAGCCAGGTCTGCTTTGGGGTCAGGGTCAGGCCCTAACTAACTGGAATATAGCACTGATTGACCACAAGCTAATTCATTAACAAGAACCCGTTGATGTTTGAGACATTTCAGTTAGACCAACAAAGGGCTATTTGTAAGCCCCGAACTAAGGCGTGACAGTCTCTTGTGATATTTGACTGACTGTGTCTGTGAGGCAAACTGAAAAGCTAGAAAGGGTCAAATAATTACCTGTCGGAAAGAGGAATGCCTCAGTGCAACACACAAACACACAAACTTGGCAAGCCAGAGGCTACACAGAACCACAACAAATAACTGCACACACTCGTGAACACACAAAGCACACATTAATCACGCCACAGCTTAAAAAAAAAAAACAACTAAAAACTAAAAACCCCACAACAAAGCAACAAATGCACACATGGATGG
Organism: Seriola dumerili; assembly: GCF_002260705.1. NCBI lineage: Eukaryota > Metazoa > Chordata > Actinopteri > Carangiformes > Carangidae > Seriola > Seriola dumerili. The sequence goes on from NW_019175108.1 coordinate 18,463, forward strand.
GTGGATGAACAAAATTAAGGACCACACAGCAACCAAACCACTGACCCTCGAGGGATGGCCCAGTCAGAAACCCCAAAGGGCAGCAGGGGTAGATGAACAGACTGAATCACATATGGAGAACGCACAGGTCAAGCCACCCCTGGACCAGTCCAGGACCACACAGCACCCACGCTAGAGTGGAGGATGGGAGGGATGGGGTTTTTAGGGGGCGGTGGGGGGAACTCACCGTGGGTGTGGTCAAGGATGCTTGGCCAATCAGGTAGGAGTTAGAGACGGACATGCTGAGGCCCAGCCCAGAGCCCGCCTCCTCCATGGCCGCTACAGACGGCTGGAGGTGGCAGGAGAGAGAAGAGGAGGAGGAGGAAGAGGGGGAGGAAGAGTGGGAGGCCTGAGAGAGAGAGAGAGAAAGAAAGAAAGAAAGAAAGAAAGAAAGAAAGAAAGAAAGAAAGAAAGAAATGGAGGTTAAAGAAAGGCAAAGAGGGAAACAGGGTGTTAAGGGAGAAAAAAGAAGAAAAAAGGGGACAGTTGATTATACTAGTAAGCAAGACTGAATTAGAGCAGATTTAATCAAAGTCCAGCAGCGGAGTAGTGAGGTCAAAGTGGTGAAAGCTGAGGAGGATTCTGGGAGTTCAGCTGAAAAGCATCAGCTCATTGGCTGTAGATATAAATACAGCAGAGGAGTGAATGACTAATGCTGTTGAGGTGTTACAGAATATGAGTCTAGCGCTGTGTTTAAGTTAGAGCTATTCCTAGAAAGCCCTAATTACAACAGGGTTATGTGACGTGTACCGGTCACACACATTCACGTCTACTGTGACAGTCCAATAAACCTTCTTTAACGTCCCGAGCTTTAAGGGCTTTACAGAAACCAGGCCATCTACAACAACATGCTCTAAACAGAGCCAATATGCTATACTGGTGTTTTCAGAGTAGCTGAAATTACTTTTTTTTTCTTTTTTTTTTTTCCCAAAGCTGTGTAAAGTCGCCAAAGCGTGTAAGCCTGGAACATGGGTTTATGGAGGAGGCAAACAGGCTTATTCCACTGGGCCACGAGCTCATCAAGTCCAAAACATGAGGCCAGATTAGGCATTGCAGCAGGAGCAGAGATGAGCGTAGTTCGACTGTAAGCTCAGACAAAAGAATGATAAAAATAAGAGCTGGGCACAGGGCTCCAAATACACAATGGTGGCAGAAACAGGACAATGGACAAAGAAAACGAAGAAAAACTCTCTGAGGTGGCCTGTGTAGACTGCCACTCAGCCGCAAAGTCTGTTTTCTTTCCTGAGCTATGATACTGTACATCTACAGTAGCTGCACCATGTGTTTACTGTCCACAAATGTACTGTTTCTTCATCACTACAGAAAGTTTAGGCCAACCACAGATCAATTTGTTACCCAACATATACAGATGGCAGGTGTTAGCAAGGAAAAACAGGCACATCTGGTTCTTTGAGGGAACACGATGCCTCATATATGACAATATTACCTTTGTATGAGTTCTCATTTCCCCAACAGAGGTGGTGTTTCCCACATCTAACCCAAATTGTTCAAACATAAAATAGTGTTCATTTAGGAACCCACTTCTCATTGTAAGAAGCTGATTAAGAAAATTAGTTTTTTTGGGCCTTTAAAGGTTTAATTTCAAACTCACATGGCTCATCACAGTGTCCCCTCTCCTGCTATGACTTATCGTATCGTCTCTCTTCATCTCTCTCCAAAGTGACTCACTGTCAGACAGTTGTCTCAATTAACCCAGACGCCGACCCAGATTAAGATAAGTGAACTGAATCTGATGTGGGCCTGATAAAAGCTGTTCTTATCTCCCACTAACGACCAAACACCTCTGTGTATGCACAGATGTCTGCTTTGGCTACAAAAATGGCAAGGATGGAGATAGAGAGTAAGGAGGAGGGGCTGAATAGGTGACAGAGATAACAAGATAGGAAGATGCTCGAGAGAAAATTGATGAGGATTACCAAGGGAAGGTACTTTAGCCATAGAATACGATCTGCATTCTTTCCCATTTGTTCATTCCCAGCCTGAAGACGTTTGGACCAGCACCGGGCTCGACCGCAGAGGGATGTTTATATCGTGTCCTCATGACATTCTTTGTTATGTTATTCTGGGTGTAATCTCATAAATTGATATAGTGATCAATGAAGGCTCCGCAGCCTAAAATTTTTTGAATTTAATCAAGTTGAACTGAACAAATTCAGCAATTTAAATGACAGCTTTGCTCACACAATCCAAATTAGTGAACCTTGCTATTCTACTGTCTTGTGAAAGACACTCATTTACTTAAACCCCTTGTTTCTGATAAATGGTACAATATCAAAGTAACTAGTTTTTTGTCCTTCAGAAAGATTACTGTCATTACCAGCACACACATGGAGGGCTTACTTACCAGTTGCCTTTGTTTTGGGGGCAATGCTGGGGGCTGCAGCGGCTCATGGACTGAGTCGGTGCTGCTGAAGGAGTCGTTGAAGCCATAGACCTCCTGGAAGCGCTTGTTACGCTGCTCATAGATGCTCTCGCTCTGTGGCATCTGGTAGAACATGGAGGGCTGCGGCTCAGAGTAGTCTTCCACAAACTGCATGTACTGGAGGACTGGGGGAGGCAGATGGGGCAGATTACATAATATTTATTGTTTATACAGCTCAGAATTATGACTCTGGACTCAACCAAGTCAAGAACAGACTGTTATATATATAAGTGAACACTTTTCTTTGATCTGTAGAATCTATGGAGAGTCGCTTTATACTGAGGTCAAGACAGTTGTAAACTTGAAATTACCCATGCACATATTCACTCTGTGGAAAGTGTTTCAGCTTGCAGGAAGGGCTGACTGTATGGAATGACATAATACAGTAGCTTGAGAGGAAGTGATGTAGCAGGTGTGTCAGGAAATGACCAAATGTTGCCCTCTGTGCCCCTGGAGCCAGACCCATTGTAGCACATCCTGGTATTCACTTCCTGCCTCTATTCACAGTGTAATACTTCCTTGACATAAGCTATGCTTCAATGAACTGATGATGAAGTGCGGCCAATGTCCTGCTGTCCCTTACTCAATCAACCTCATCCCTTCCTTTATTCCTTCCTTCATTAGACTCTTTGTCCTTTCCTTTGCTTCTGTGCCCTCTATTCAGGCATCTCATTTAAAGGCCTTTTTTCTTCCCTGCCTTCTCATTACGTCCCCATCCCCTCCTTTCCTCTCACTTACTGTGTCTGCTTTTCTTTTCTGGGAGCGGCGGTGGGCTGGCAGGGACATCTGCATTCTCGCTGGCAATGTACTGGGCAACGAACACACCCCCATTTGTCTGGGGCATGGGTGAGATGGGTGTGAAAAGGGGGAATGGAGGTGTAGGGTGTAGCTCCTCTTCTGACAAGTTGTCATACTGGGAAGGATATCGCTCATACAGCACTCTGGACCCTCCGTCAGGGAAGGGCGACGTCTGGGTGCTGCGCCGCTTCTTCTGTGGCAGCGCAGGTGGTGCGCTGATGCGAGAGGACTGTAAGGGATTGGCTTGATTGGGCTGCGGGGTCCAGTACTCTGGTGGTTGCTGCGGTGGAGGAGCACTAAAGCGGGGATGTGAGGGGTGCTGTCCAGGGACTGGGGAAGAGGACTCGCTATGAGATTCAGGTAAGGGGCTCAAGCACCCTCCCACCGGTATTGGGGGCAGGTTTTCCCCAGCTGACAAATCCTGGTGGAGGAAGTCATAATCCGGGTCGTAATTCTCTGTGTTGTCTGGAAAGGTGAGGAAGAGGTAAAAATTACATGTCTGTCATCATACTCTCACAATGAACACATAGGTGTAACTTTTAACTCCACAATATATAAAATGCACATGAGCAACGGTTTGTCAAGGGCTGGGTCCCGATAGCTGATTCCATTTTGGATCTGGTTCCCGATCTGTTTAACTCTGAAGCCGACAAATCTCTTATCAAACCTTTTATCTCTGCTCCCTCATATAACGTCTGTAATATACGTTTACAGTTTAATGTAAACTGTGTATTCTTACCAAGCGTCTCACAGCTGGTGTTACGAGAACACTGACCACTGTCCTGCTCCATGGAGGACAGCTGTTCATCAGACTTGCTGAGTTTACCCATGCTGCTGCAGGGAGACAGGCGCGGAGAGTCGCCCCCGTATGACTGGCTCCCCCCAGAGAAACGCCTCTGCAGGAACTCCTGCTCGTAGTCCTGCTGCTGCACAGACAGAGACATTTTTTAATTATGTATTGCAAAAATGTATTTACTTCCCGTATGTTGTGTTGATATGTTCTTAGACTGAAAATGAAGGTCAGCTATAATGGATCAAAAAGTCTAAAATCTTATCATGAGATGGAGTTACACCCTCACCTGTCTGTGGACACTGCAGGGCAGGCTGGAGCCACGGCTCATAGGGGCAACCACTGCCACCCGAGTAGGCGAAGGGGCAGACTGGCGCTTCTTAGGAGGAAGAGCTGGTGGAGGACTATTGACAGATAAACAGACACAGCAGAATTAAATAACAGGAATGTTGGATGTCATTGTCCCTGCAGCAAAGTCAAAACAGATACATCAGGCAAGCACGCAAAACACACTTTCTCAGACATGTATGCACACACAAATCCATGTATGAATACATGAACACACTCATTGTTATCCCTCCTGGAGTATAGTGAGATGAAAGTGAGGGTGTTTCATGTTAGCCACTCTCAGCTATGACATGAAGCTTTCCTGCTTGTCAAACCTAAATTCTCTGACAGAGTTAATACCAGGTCAAAATGCGGCAAAGAGCTTGACATAAGGCGCCATGATATGGAGGCCAGTGAGAAGACACTGCACAGGTCAGTCACACACTCTCATGCACTGGACGGTCTTCTGATTGGATGATGAGTTCTTCAAGGAATACCGAGGAAGACACAAACGTTGGGAGAATGCAACCATGCAAGTCAAAAACACTTTCATCCAATCCAGAAGCTTTATGGAGGGGGGGGAGGGGTCTAGGGTGGGATGTTATAATGGAGACAGATGATCCTATAGGCTAACATACTTCTCCTTCTGAGAGGGTCTCCTTTGGCCAGCGTCAGCACTCAACTGTGCTCTGTTCCCAGAATCCAAAGGGAAACCAAAGATAAAAGAAATTGAGAGAAACAGCAGAAAGAGTAAGAAAGGAAGAGATAGACCAACAAACAAACAAACGTATGCCTAAAGTGGGAAATAGTCAAAGATTTAAGGGAGTCTGGTATTTTTTGCATTGATGGATTGGCAGCTGGGTCGCATGGGAAAAGACATCAGAATAGACACTAAAATGTTTCTGATTTTCAAACTCAAAAAGGTCTAAATCAGTGAAAATGAAAGAAATATGGGGAATTTGCCCTTCCCATACTCGTATCCTAAAAGCTCTCCTTATTCCTCATTTGATGTGTGCGAAACATTTTCAAAAAATATTTTTAAAATAAATTCAGCGTAAACTGAAACAGCTGTTATGAAGAAATGCAGAACGGGCTCTTCTGCTTTTGTGACTATGGTGCAAAAGGTCACACAATTTCTGTGGGCACACAACCGCTAAACCTCATCTCTGCATTTAATTGAATGGAAACAAAACAGAAAAAAAAGGAAACCTTGAACAGAGGAAAAGAAATTTCACACTCAGTCTTACAAAGATCTGATGAAAACTTTCAGACCCAATGATGTCAACAAACCACATGAAGAACCAGCCTCGCTTTGTACCAGAAAACATCCTCCAGAATTAATATTCTCTATTATTAAATTTCAATTTGACATAACCGAAATCTGAATATCAGAGTTGGATCCATTAACCGCTCCTTATAGAGAGGTTGCAGTATACCACAGCTGCAGTTTGAGAGTGTGTCGTCCTCACCTGAGCTCTGCCATCTTTGCTTCGGGAAGGGGGGGTTTGGGAGGGGCTACGTCCTCATCGGGTATCTCAGTGGCAGCCTCTGCAGGAGCGGCTGCCGGAGCAGTCTTAATCGAGACCTCTGGCTCCCGATCTATCGAGGGCATCTCCGATGACACGCTGCTACAAACATTCAAGCTGTGTGAATGAGTGAAAGAACTACTATGAGTAGTGTCTGAATGTTTGTGTTCCAGAGAGCTTTTTCTACTCACCTCTCTGCTGTTGTAGCAGGTGGTGCCGGTTTGTTAGGGGTAGTGGGTGACGGCTGTTCCTGTTTCTCTATGGTCAGCTTCACCAATTCCTGTTCATAGAAAGACACAGCCAGCTTCAGCCTCCTCTATAAAATACACCACGGGAGGATGTAGCTGACACAACATCACAATATTCCTCCATCAGTGAATAGCTTACCTTTACTCCATCCAGCACTGCTTTGATGACACTTGTGACGGATGCCACATTTTCCTTGTCCTCCAAGTCGATGCCATCCAGCATCACCTGGTCTGCCCAACGGATGAGATTGGCCAGACTCTGGTACACACGGTTATGGCAGGAAGACAGTGCCGAACTGTTGAAAGGGTGTGAGAATAGGATTGGGCGAGGGTAAAGAGTAGAACAAAGCAACGGAGAACAGGCAAGACGAATTTCAGAAAGGAGAAAAAGAAAAGTGGCATATGGATCAGATAAAAAAAAAAAAAAAGAGAGATAATGTACAGGAGGTGAGTGAAGGTACAGAAACCAGAGGTGGAGAAAGAGGAATGATTCAAGACAACACAACAGGGGCAGGTGTGAAAAGAGCAATGGGACAAGCATATGTTAGACAGAAGGTGAGAGAAATCACATAGAAACAAGAACACATGACACACATCCATCTATCTACCATCTATTAAACTACATATTTAGGGGCCATTTGTTGGGGAACTGCAGGTATGCCGGACTACAAGTTTGGAGGCTGGAATAAGCTAGCTAGCGCTAACAGAGGAATGTATAACCACACAGGGAGGCAGGGTGTTGTTCCTGCCTGTAGTGAATGGTGTGTTCAGACCCAGCACTAAGGTGTGGCACAGGCCTGTACCAACATGCTGCAGCTGATTCACAGCGCTGGAATATCCATCCACTGTCTCTACACAGCTTAGTCCTATAGTGAGTGGGAGACGACTGTAGCTGCGGGGGTTAGCAGAAGGATTTAAGGGATGGTGGAGCAGTTGGAAGGGTGGAGAGGTTTGACCCAGAAAGACTACACGAGCTAAGGGCTGTAGGTTACACCGCAGATAAGTGGGAATGGTGGAATTATAACAAAGTCTACAGCTTTGAGTGCCCAGTCTGTTTGTAGATTTTGATAAATAAGCACTTTAATCGACTTAACACTGTGTGCCAGAGAGTGGGTAGGAGTTACACCCACTGTTGACCTAGTTATTTGATCAATATTGATTTAAATAACTGCAAACAATCTAACTCTGTAGTACACTTTGCATGTTAACAGATGGCAAACCAAACTGAAAGAAATATTAACACACATGAGTAAAATTCTTCCTTCAACAGCAACTTATTTACCAAAAAAAACAAACATCTGGGCTGCTCTTTAGGAGAGGTTGTGAAATAACTAGCTTGTGGCAGTGGTGTTTAACTTTCTGCATGTAGTCTAAGGCTAAAGCAAAACACTACACTTCTACAGTGATCTAGTGGGGTTTGTCTCCATTAGACTGGGGTCAAGTCCCCAGAGACGGGTGCCTCTCAACGTTGCAGCAACAATCCATCAGTCGCTTCTAAACACAGAGCTGTGAGATACAAAATCTGTCACCTCTGGCCTCCGTACCTTCATCTGCACTGATGGATGGGGAAAGGCACAAAGACAGAGACAGAGAAGTTCTAACATGTCTTGACAGTCAGAGCAAAACTGCAGCTAATGTTGCTTTCACAGAGGGCGTTTACGTCACCCAGAGAGGAGGTGAAGAGAAACTCATTCTATCAGTTAATATATCTGAGAGGTGAAATTAATTTCTTTTCCTTAGAGGTAACATTCCTGATAACATCACATCAACAATGATTAACATGTGAATGGAATTTTGAAGACTCCAGGCAACAAGTCCAGGAAACCCTGTGATGAGGGATGCCGCCTGTCGCAATGTGTGATCAATCTTCACAAGGTAGTCAACATCATGCTAGTTCTAACACGTCTTGCGTGCCTACCAGCTATGTTTTAAGTTACATAGAGAGGCCAGAATGATAAGAATGAATCGACAAATGGTCCATTGTGAATCATTATATCTATAGCAGGAAGATGACGGCACAACAAAGATGCATAAATGTTTATATCTGGTGCTTTAAATCAAAGGGACAGGTAGGAATGAAACCTTTCAAATTTAAATAAAGTGTTAGGGCTCACCTGTGTTGTACCCGGGCCTCCACCTGAACCAGGGGCAGGATGGCTTCGAGCACCTTGCTGGCCGAGCCTGGAAGCATCTCCAGCACCTTCTTCTCCACCACCATTTTGTCCACGATTGTCTTGAAGTAGCGCAGGGCACTGACCACCTCTTTCTCATGTTCCTCCAGCCGACTCACCTTCTAGAAAAAGCAATAACACAAAATAGTACCTTAGAATTGTAGTTCAAAACTACATCTGATTATCATGATGATGACGGACGGACGACTTTTACAAGCTCTTTAACAGCATAAACTGAGGACACAGTGAAATAGTTGCACTGAACAAACTATCTAGTTTTTGGAGTATCGCAGCAGTCTGAGCTCTCTGCCATAGTTCAGTTTAGTTTAGAGCAACATCTATCAAGTGATGTGGCTTGGAGCCATCTTGGTTCTACAGCAACAGGCTCTTTCAGCCTTTCTAGTCTTTCACAGCATGACTGCTGGGGAATATACTCATTACACCAAAAGCCTTAAGAGGGAGCGGAGGAGTTCATTCAGGAAGCGGCCCAATTCCATTCATGTCTTCATAGGTTTAGACACCTGCTGTAGCACAGCCAGCCACCACAGCGACTGGGAAGCTGTGGGAACCAGCAGGGATACTCGCACACACACTGACACAATGGAATATGAGAGCACAAAACATTAGACAGGAAAACAATCGCCTAACAAATAGGCAAACAAACACAGGGGATAGGGGGGAAAGAGATGAATTTCCCACAATACACACATATTTTCTGCACACACACCTTGTTAGCAGGTTTCTCTGTGCTCTTGGCTGCTGGCTCGGGCTGCAGTTGCTTGCCCTTCTTGGATGGTGTCCTCTTGATCTTGGGAGAATGGAACTTGTCCATCAGTTTCATGGTGAAAGAGGACAGATGGGACCGTTGCGAGTCTGTAAACAAAGGGAAAACAGAGAAAGTTGAGCGGTCAGTCAAGGAGGAAAGATTCTCAGGGGGGAATAGAAATTAGATAAAAAAAAACAGATGGCACATGTGTTGATATCACACATTGCAACTCAGCTAAAATTATGCTCAAGTGAAGAGCTCAACACTAGAGAGATACACGAACAGGGCTTGAATTTAAGGAAAGGGGAACACCAGAGATTTTATCAAGTATTTGTAACATCCGCATTTCATCTGCTCTTTTTGTTTCCAACATAAATCTGCTGCGCAGGATCCTCCAGCAGTCCAGGATGTGCACAGATGTGTGTGCACACATTTGAGTGCACACAAAAAGAGACAAGGACATAGCAGAAGACTATGGTTATAATAAAATACTCTACTTAGTGCTGAAATGAAAATTGCTTTATGGTACATAATTGAGAGGGGCTTCATAATAGCAGTGTAATTTAGCAGAATTCCACTTGTTCACTGTAGAGAGTACTGATTGTATCAAGGCAGAGAAGAGTTCCCTACTCCATTAATCCCTGGAGAATGGACAGCTTACTCACTGTCCCCCTTCACCTCTCTCCCCCCTTCGCTTTATCTCCACACCAAACTGAATCAAGGGATAAATACTAATAACAGCGGTGGGAGTCGGCAGGAAGCGTGGGTTTTATCAGGGACAAAATTACACCTCTATCTGCAGTAATCTCCCCTCAGCTCGATGACAGCGGGATCTGGCATTCCACGGCCATCAGCGTAAAAACACTGAATGCTGAATAGCAATCAACAGCAGGAAAACACCACAAACTAGACTTCCAGCCGGGCAGGGCTTTCATCTGCACCATCGATCCACATGCCGCGCACATATCCACCCTACTGTTCTTTCTCTCCACCCCTAATCCTCATCATCCCTTACTCCGAGCAAAAGCCAAAGTTCGCTGAGGCAGCCAAGGACGGCTGTGTGTCTCATTAAAAATGTTGATGTGAACGCTTCCAGTGGAGTTTCCTACCAATACAAATAATGAGACATGCATGACCCTTTAGAATCGTGTTCTTAATACTGCATTTTCAAATAGAATCTTATCTCAGTGTTGTGAAAGATAAATCAACAACTGCTGATCTGCATTTTACTCACGTTGCATGGCTGATTTAATAAAACACTGAGTTACTGGAAATATATCTCATGACTGTTTGTTCCACTTTTAACCTGCATTTGACCTAGTTCCCAACATCTAAACATGTCAAATCACTCACATGTACATGACAGGCAAATTTATTTTTCTACATAAATACATTAACTTTGCTAAAATACACCATAGCTCTACTGCTGGAAGACATGCAAGACACAAACAGAATTTCATTAGTAGACAAAATTATCAGTCTCTTCATGAGGGTGTTACAGATTGTGTGTGTGTTCTGCCTCTTCAATTCCCACCATCAGTGGAGTAAAGAGACAAAACATCAGCTAGTTAGCTGGGCAGTATTTAGGAGAAAAGAGGAAAGAGGAAGACAAAGAGCTTGAGTTTATCTGAGTCAGACGAGGGACCAGACACAGTGAAGACCCTGCAGAGGGGGCAACCTGCTCATCTAAACAGCTGTCTGTATCAATACTCTGTAGCATAGCCACAGGGGATGCAGTGCTTGCTTCAGTGCACCTAAATAGAGTCTGAACAGCATAGCTAGGGGCTGACAGTGTGTGAGGATTTTTTTGTACCCTGAGGCTATACATACCTGTGTTAGCCAGTTTTGTCGCAAGCCAGGCTGCTATTCTGGCAAGTTTTTACATTATGGCAATGTGTGGAGTGAATCATATGCTTTTGATTGCACAGCAGCCAACATATGAATTTAGTCTAACATAATCCTTGACCCTGTTGCCCCCTTATTCCCGGCATGAGTGCAGAGAATGTGGCCTAACATCGCAATATGCAGGTCCCTATCACTTCATCCCCGCTTGAACAGGCCCATAAGGACTATGAACGAGTTTACAGCTGCAACTCAGCGTCCCAGCCCAGTGTTGAGAAGCAGTGACATCAGCACAGTGAGTCACCGGCATGATCGATACAGCTGGTCCCTCAGACACCATCACAGCCCCCCTGGCTCAGCTGTTTATCATGCACACTGGGCTGGATCCCTGACTCCTCTGCTCCCTATTCGTTTTTCTACCACTTCCCTCCTTCTCCCTCTCTCTCTCTCTCACACTTCACTTCTGAGAACAGAAAACCCCCCCTTCCTCCTGAGTTCGCTGGAAGTCTGGCTCAGCATGGAAATGACATCATCAACAGAAAGAAATGATGAGGGTGAAAAAGAGAAAGTCAGTGAGGGAAAGAGGGAAAGAGGGAAAGAGAGACAGAGAGAGGGAGAGAGAGAGAGAATACAGTGAATACAGTGAAGTGCTCTGTTATAGTCATGTAGGCCACTCAGCGTCCACCCTCCACCCCTCCACCAGAGACGAGCCAACCATCCCTCCTGCTCTCCCCAGATGCCTGCCTGCTGCTGTTATGAGGTGGTGATGTCATTGGTTGTAATGTCTCTCACACTGAATCTGACTAGTCATGGACAGAGTAAAAGACTGAAAGAAACCTCACAGTGAAAACATTTTCTTTAGTTTATTTTTTTTTCAGCTGCCCAGGCCACAACACGCCTTTATACTGGTGTGCCTGCTCCTCTGTGTACTCTAACACACCTGCAAAACATTTTCATGCCCAAGTTTAATGTCTTTTATGGCCAATATTTGGATTTTTACCACTTTTAAGACAATGAACAGTGAACAGAGACGGGTTGGAAATGGACACCCCAATACTCCCAGAATGGACCACATCATTAATAAGTCCTTGTGGAGTCCTGCTAGTGGCTCCCAAATTCATTCCCTGCTACTTTTAAGATACAGTAAAATACAGCAGCAAAGCCAGCCTGATAAACAGTAAAGTGTGGTTACACTTCCATAAAGGGTTAGGTTTGTCTCCTCTGTTATAAACTGCTACAGTCCCACAGAGAACTGAACACACACAGTTCCCCGGAGCCTCACTGCGTGACTCTGTAACCTCACAGCCACTTGTAGAGTACAGTGTGATGAGTTTACATTTCAGCAATTAAAAAGTCCCTGTGAATATCATATAATGTTTTATTATTATGGTAAACAGTTCATGTTTGTTATTCTTTCTGATTTGGTCTGGGTAGCAAAAGTAAATCAAGTGGCCTGTTTTTTTTATGATGTTATGGAGAACAAAAGAAAATCAGGAAATCACTCAAATCTGATTGTTAAGAATAAATATTGAAGGATTCAGGATGTAAACATCGTTTGGAGGCATTTAAATTGCTTAAACACTTTGAAATGCTCTGAAAGGCCCTGGGGATATTTAAAACAAACACTCAAGTCTGAACGACTCCTGAACAAAGCCTGGGAGAGTTCTCACACAAGTCTGTGGTATAGTAAAGTCCCCAGGAGCCTTCCAGTTGCTGAATTGTCTCAAAGCTTCACTACACAATAAGCAAACACAAATACACACAACACACACACACACACACGGTCTGGATTTATGGGTGCCTCTGGCAAGAACATGCCGTTAAGTGTACGCAATACACCTTAAATAGTTTTTTTTTGGGGTATATTTCACAAGGTTCACATATTTTCCCATTTGCCATATTAACTGTGAACAGGCCTCCACATTTAATTTTGTTGCTTAAATGTTATACATAGATACAAGTCCTCCGCATCTAGTATCCTCCCTGGAAACCTGACGGGTCCATGGTTTCAACACAGACCCATCTGAGCAGACCCACCGGCCCAAGTACAATCCTTCCAGGATGTGTGTGTTTTAACATGTCTAAAGAAAATCTTCTTAACTTGTGTTACTGTCAGGGATTTCCCTGCTTACCTATCATTTAGGTGGGCTGTCACATTTGTTTCTACCACTGTCAAAATCCTTATTTCAACAATTAAGCACAAAATGCACCGCAAAGCAAAAAGGCAAACATGATTATGTTCACATAATGGAATAATGAATAAATGAAGCTGAAGGTGTCAGACAGAGAAGCTCATTGAAACACTGCTCTCTAATAAACTAAACCTCATTAGTGTAAACCGTGTGTGTTTTTTCTATTCATTGGACAGGGTCTGTGAGCAGGAAGAGGTTGATTTCTCTGTTGATATAAATTGTGTTCAATTGTTTACCACCAGGACAGACTACACAAGTCCAGTTACTATCAACACCTTCTATTTATGTGCAACTGGTTGGTCCAACTTTTTAGATATGAAGTTATATGATTTGTTTCAGAATGCAGTGAAATAAATTAATGACACATACATACAACATACAGCAGAATACTTAAGTCCCAGGATCCCAGTTGCTGGTAATGATCCCTACAACACAACTGATGACTGGTGACATATGAGCTTGTCCAGATCTGACTGAAGAACTGACAGCCTGGCAGATTGATCTGGTTCTTGTTCAGTACAGGTGTGATCTATAGAGGACAGCTGGTCATGCTTGCAACCCTCCCCTCCTCCTCAGAATAGGATAAAGATGGGGTATAGGGATACAGGAGAGGATTTGCTTAAAGTTACACACACAGCTGTCACCTCCTGCTGAACTCAGTGAAAGTGTGCGCAAACCCCACGTATATGGACCTGTTGAGCCTGCTAAAAGACTGCAACAAGGGTCACAAAGGTTACTGGACCAGCTGTTGAGGAGGGAAGAAGGCAAGGAGGGGAAAAAAGACTCATCTGACAGAGCAAGTACAGGAGATAGTTAAAATGATGTCTGCAAGAATCTGCTCAATAAATCAGGGCAGAACAGCAAACATTAGTTGAATTGATGTCTGTTCCCGTTCTCCACTAACTGCCTGGAAAACTAAAACTGTGACAATGTGAACACACATAGTGCACACTAGATTTAATTTCATAAATGCATTCTAGGTAACATATTCCGGCATGAATGTTTTTATTTTATAACAGTTAAGCACTCTCTGCCCTAAATGGGGGATAAGCATAAACGAGAATTAAGAATCTACAGCTATTCTAATGAAGATAATATTTAGATATAATAATAAGATAATAACCCAAAATGTAATTTTTATATCCATTCTTGATACAAACTTCTGCTATTAATGAATGCAAATGCATTTCACCTCACTTTGAAGCACTGGCTAGAATTGGTTTAACACTATTTACCATACTTTTAAAACAACAGATACATTCATTCTTGGCACATTTAAGCAGAACTTATGAAAATGGCAGAAACTCCGCTCTGGGATACATGTAAATAGACAGCGCATTGTTTACAAGTGCCTCTGCCTGCAATGAGGTCTTATATGTCCATAAAAACGACAACATAGTGAGTGAATTACTGTCAGCTACACTGTAAAACAAAAACCGCAGAGAAACAGCGCCAAGTATCATATCTCCACAGGCAAGACCTGCTGTGGTGCAAAAGAGAGGAATGCAAGCCTGAGGCATGTGAGATGAACAGTGGAGAGAAAAAATGGAGAGGAAAGAGAAAAATTCAACAGGAAATAGTTAAGTGCTTAGTGAATTATTTATTCACTCCATTGTAGTGGTTGGCTTCCTGCTGGCTATGTTCAATTTTCAATAGGAATCCTCTTTATGCCCTCAGTTATCAACAAGCAGCACTATAGGATACAACAGGCTGTGTGTGTGTGTGTGTGTGTGTGTTTGTGTGTGTGTGTTTTGCAGGCCAAGCTACAGACCAAGGATGGCGGCGAGGGGAGGAAGTCCTGGTATAGAACGTGAGTCCGGGTTAATGGTTGATTTGAAAAGTAATGGAGGAAAAAATCCAGTGGTGGGTTTTACAGTTTTCCAGCTGTGCTCTTTAAGTATGCCGTTCAACAACGAGCCACAGGGACACTGTCAGCATCCAGTCCACTTACAGAGTGAGTAAATGAGACACAGTGGATGCTAAGTGCTCAACCCACTTACAATCTATTGTATTTCACTTATCAAATGAGTAAAGGAGACACAGAAGATGGTTTCAATGTGGACAATCAAATTATCAATGCGAGCTAACACATCCAAATACTGGATTTCTTTAGCCACTCACTTCCGATTGACTTCTCAATGCCTAAAATAAATACAACGGATGAATGATTTTTACTTGGCACGAGTGCAATTATATCAGGGATTACAATCAACTATTACATACTTAACGAAAGAATGATGAGCCACTTTAATAAAGTGGTCCTACACTTACTCTGAGCTCATTTATAAAATGCAAGTACTTTTCAAGATTGGAGACTCAAAACCCAAATTTTGATGCATGTTTTATTTCATTATTTATATTATTAAAATCACATATTTAAACCATTTGAGTCATTTCGATTCTTTTCAGAAAGAGAATGCAAATCTTCAATATTTTAAGCTATTAACAGCTTACACAAACATGGCCTTTACTGTGTCAATGACTAGCCAACCAGCCCCACCAACCATGGGTCAATGATCAGGAGCAAATATCAATGAGATGATGGAGGTGTTCTGCGTGCTGGGTTGCATGGGAACAGACAGCTTGGTCAACCATGGCTAACAGAGCGTAGCTACACAACACATCACACACATCAGTGATGCAGATCCAGAGCAGCAAACCAGATCCATAACTGCCTGGAGAGGTTGTGTTTGCTCATCTGTTTTGAGTCTTTGTGTGACATGAATATGAGAAAGTGAATGAGAGTCAGAGAGATGTAAAAAAAAAAAAAAGAAAAAAGAAAAAAAAGTCTATTTCCCTGAGAGTGTCAGTGCCATCTGCTCTCAAATCTAACCACAGACATGTCACAGTAGACCGATGATTGAGAATAAGTCTTTTCGGGGGAACTCCTGCTGCGTGAAACAGACATCATTACCTCTATGAGTCATGAGATCGCACTCCGAGATAACAAATAACAAAAGTACCCTCACCCACTTTCTCTTGGTTTTGCCACTTTTGAGGGCTTAATTTAGCATAGAAAGCTCAGAGAATGGGAAAGTAACCTTCAAAATGCAAATATGATCCGATTTGGAATTTAACAAACCATTGCATTAAAATACTCGCTCTCAACACTGTGTGACACATCTAAAAAGGGAACTATAACTAGATTTATCAGTGGGAATGAAAATATGTTGCATTAAGCCATAATGAGCGACACACAGCATGTAGAGGCACATAAAAATAAATCCAGCCTAATCTCTTGGCGACACACCTTGCATTCTTGAGTCTGTTTATTTGTATGATTTCGTCTTCTTATTACACAGGATAAATGGCTGAAGTCAGACAACATGACAACACATCCAAATATTTCTATTGTATCCACAGCAGAGTTTAATAGGACAAATCCATCATTCATTTACATCAAAACAAACATTTTACTCATGCAGCTATCTATGAAACCAACTACACTGCCCTGCATTTCTGCTGTGATGAACGCTTGAACCATTTCGTTTCTATACTAGATGGCAATTGCAATGTATACAATAGGTGGGTCACCAAGATCTGAGGTCATATGTTTTTTTCATGGCACTTTGAGAAACATACATTGACCTGACAATGCATAATCTAAAATATGAATCTTCTGTCATTTACTGAAATAAAACAGTAGCCTGAAGCAGTGTTATACAACAGTATTTTGCACGCACAAAGTCACAAGGTTAGACTGCTGTAGCACCATGACAGAAAAATAGGGTCTGAGACAGTGAAGAGAAACAAACATCATGTTTTATAGTCATAACACAGCCTAGAATACACTACTAAATTTGACCTCAAAGATACTGAGGTTAAAACAGACTATGCACAGTTCCGTAATTACACATCTTGCAGATGAGATGTGGTGGATGATGTGCAGATATTTAGGGTAGTGGGTCGATGGGAAACTCTGAAAGTGAGGTTGTCTGATATTTTAACTTTTTTTTGTTTAAATATTGTCTATATTATATAGCACATGCCTTACACTCTCATCAGAGAGCACCTATGCCTACATTTAATTAATTAAGCACAAGCTACGCTGTGTTGATATATACATGTTATTTGTACAGTAAGGGGGTGGGTTTCAGTGCTGTAAAATAGTGGACAGGTTAACTACTGATGCATGATTACAGAAATAAACACTGGCAGGGACTTTCTTCAACAACACACAACAACCACAATATACCACTGAAGCTGGCCTTATCTGCTGTGGTTACTATCTAAAGCTCACAAAGAGAAGCTTTATCATTTTAGCAAAGAGTATTATTACCTCAGTTTTAATTAGAAGTGAGTCATTTCACAACTTCCTTATGAGAAATTTCTTGTTGAAATTTGAGATTTCTCTGGAATAAAAGCCACCAGATCCGATCAGATAGATAGATAGATGGATGGATGGGAAGGTAGGTAGGTACTTCATTGTCAAATCATATAAGGATACAATCCAGCTTAGTTTGGCAGCACTCCACTCCTTATAGTAGTATAAAAAAGGAGATAAATAATAAAACTCATACAATTTTCATAATAAATAGACATTACATAAAAATAAATTGTCTTATAAAGACTTTAAACATCATCCATTAGATCAGTAAATGCCCCCCAATTTCCTCCACGGGGATCAATAGAGCGTTATCTTAACTCTTATCTTATTTTCAGTTCACTATTGTATGAGGCAGGGCTCTATATTATGTCAAATATATGCCAGTGGCCTGGAAGGTGGTGTTTTGGAAGAGGGTGGGACCATTAGGCTTGTGTATTGTGTGGTGGCATAAACATTTACGAGTCTGTAGCCTCAATACCTCCTCTGTTTAACTATGAAGCCAACAAAACTCCTTCTTCCAAGGCTCTATGTGTCCAGAGTTATAATCATCTTTTCTCCCATCTGTATTTCTTTTTGCCACTCTTGTGTCTTCCTCCAATGCTGTGGCACACACTGGTGGATCACTCTGACAAGTGTCACTGCTGGTAGGTAGCCCACACATTTCCTCTTTTCTAGAAAGTGTATGATGTTGCTGAAGACCACATTGTTTGTCCACATTTGCACATCACTGCAGGTGTTAGAAAAAAACAAAAAATGTTGGGACTCCTGGTGGTTCAAATGTCATATTGACTCCCACCCCCAAGCTACTTTTATTATTTTTGCTCATTCATTCATTCTTCCGCTCCACTGCTTTCGATGGCCACTCTTTCATATCCTCCCTTTTATATTAGTATGTCTGTGTGTAATTGCAACTAAATTAACAGCAATTTATTAGTGATCCTGCAGCTCTACTATTAAGATGAGCACAAACAGTACTGCTTATACCACACTGCACTGGCTGTGGGCTGTGACTGACCTTTAAGTTATTATGAATATTCAAATAATCCTCATTCTCTGCCAGTAGTTGTAATTGTAGTTGGATGGATTCAATATGGGTCGAGGTCTCATACTGGACACTGGGCGAGCTAATGGAACTAGTTAATGGGAGCACTTGGCACAGCAGTTCAGTTAGGTTGTATTGAAAGCTATAGATGGAGCCCTGAGGTCTAGGTCACTCAATTGTCGAATGCACAACAGACACACACATACACACAATGCACGAGCGTGCACACAAGCATCTACATCCCCAGACAGAAACAAATGAGCACACAAAAGAGTCCCTCTAAACTATTCAACCACAAACAAATGGTTGCAGAGGGGATGCCTGGTTTTCAACAGCATTGACAACAAGCAGAACATATTCTATAGCACATGAGCAGGAAGCTTTGCCCCATTAAAATAAAAAACAAGAAAGCTGCGCGTGTTGTTTGGCATAGTGACAAATGGGTACCAGAAAAAGTGAAGGAGGTAAGGTTCAGAGGTGAACTGGTATCACAATAGTTATCGGCAATAAATCTATACCTTGTCATTGGGATCATAATAAAATGTAGACTGTATGAAAACTGGAGCAGATAAGTGCATTATACAGCCCAATATAGAGTTCTCTTTCAAACATTTGTTTTTGTTGTTTCACCATAGCATTCCTCGTAGCGAGACACCTCTGTCATATTATCAAAGTATATGGGTTACAGGATAAATATCCTCAAGTTTTTAAAGTTTTTTTTTTTTCTTTGTCAATTTACTGTTATTGATGCAAAATGATTAAATAACTGTGATTAGAGCTGAAGCAATTAGTTAATTAATCAAATCGACAGAAAAATAATCCACGATAACAGATGAACAGTTAGTATTTCTTTGAATAAATTAGCAAAACATTCACTAGTTGCAGCTTCTCAGTAGTGATGATTTGTTGCTTTTCTTTGTGTTATGTGTCACTAAACTGCATATCCTTAGGCTCTGGATTGAAATTGGACAAAACATGTAATGATTCAATCATTCAATAATCAATAATGAAAATAATCATTAGTTGTAGCTGTAATTGTGATATTGATTTTTGGCTGTACTAGAAATCTAAAGTGCTGATAGCTTCCACTGATGCGACATGAGGTATGAGTGAGGCTACTGACAGTGACACACATTTAAAATGTTTGACTGGAGGGCAGAGCGAGCACATGTGAAGTATGGCTGAAAGTGGGAAATCACACAACACACACATGTACACACCATCCTGGGTACCCCTCCTGTTCCTTCCCCCCTGACGCCGAGGCCACTGGCACGATTTCCTGTCCCTTGTCTCCCTCATTGAGAGCCACTCCCTCTTTTCTGGACAAACTTCAGAGTCCACAGCAGCCTGGACTCAGTACATCTGCTTCTATACACGTCCTTTTTTATAACAAATTTCCTCACCTAAACAGGCCAGGCCTAGCACAGTGCACATATACAGTACACACACCCAGGAGAAACTCACATAGGACAAAAGCTCACTACTCCACACAGCCACTCAACACAAACACCCTCAAAGCAGTCTGATCCTTCAAGTGACCTTCTGGCTACAGCGGTTTACTGCATTTTTTAGCATTCCATTTAAAGCTTGCTTTCTAAACCCAACGTTTCAGCACAGTGCGAGCAGACCGACAGCAGGGAACAGGTTCACCTTGGGTGAAACCAATAGACTAAAGAACCACAAAGTGCTATAAATACCCAGCTTGTCAGTATCTCTAACATCAAGCAGCACCAGAACAGAGACACTGCGACAGCTAAAAACCCTGTGATCTACTGAGATGAATTCAGAGTTCTCAGTGAACGGCAGCTGTTTGGCAAGAGAGCACGAGGCAAACAGGGACTATAAAGCACTTCAGATAGGAGACTGATCCTACACGCAGACAAACAGCCACAAGAGAACCAATCACTTCACTGCCTGAGTACAAGACAGAGACAGATACAGAGAGACAGAGAAGCATAAGCAACAGCGTTCTTGTGAGTAAATGGCCTCAAGCAGCGGGGAGTGGTACCACTCTCCCCGTGTTAGAGTGCTGTACAAAGCTGATCTTGTCTGTACAGCTGGCTACTTGTCATCCTCTTGACACTTTGTGCAAACACACAGCATTGGACAAGACTGACAGACAGATGCCACATAATACATCACATCTTGCAGTTCAAATGCACTGTGGCAAACCAAACTCTTGGTGTTTGAATTGTTTCACAGCTTCTTAAAAATAGGCTCGGGTGACAGATGTGTCTGTCACAAAGAACAAGGCTCGCCCTCGCACAGTCACTTATAATTAGGCAAAGGTTGTTAAACTATGTCGGCAATAGATAATCAACCACACACTAAAATAACTTTCTTTCTTTCTTTTAAGTATCAGGCACACAAACAAAACAACAAATGTATTGAACATGTATGTATCAATATTCTCATATGCTTTCCATTTACCCATTTTGGGCTTTAGAATTCATATGGTAATTTTCTTTCATTAAAACACTGATATATCACTTCTGAGCTGAGTATATTGCTGTGTCATATATATGTTTTTTAAAAGGCCATATAAAATTGCTTCGACATTGTAGTTTTCTTTTTTGGTTGGTCAATTCTCAACATGAAACAGCATGTCAGGGCAAGACATAAAGTTGGGAGGAGGAGGGACAAAGACGAGAATCACTTGGGATCAGATCATAAGTCTTTGTCTTTATTTTTACAACTGCATTTATCAGTGGCAGCAGTTTTATCAACAATTATCTGGACAGGCTGCACATATGACATTATGCAGCAGCCTTACTGTTAAAAAAAAAATGAATGCAAAAGTAGTGTCAACTACCTATCATCTTCCAGCAATTTATTGATCGACTGGTGTTTTGTCCTCTAGCTTCCCTCTGAATGCAAACACACTGCAGCAGACGTACTGAACAACAACCCTGAAATGTTATTTTTTGCTCAGCACAAAGTCTACACTAAAAAAAAGTCTACTACACAAAGCGATCCGGAAATAGTATGGTGGGCCCTTTAAAACACATCTGGTACAATAAAACAATCCATTCAGTGCATTCAATTTGCCTCACTTCTATTTTAATGAAGAAAAAGTCAGATTGTGTGTGATATGAATGAAAATGATGACGCATTCTTCACTGCCACAGAAAGAATAAGTCTATAAAGAAAAACATTTTGCATTATGAAGCAATTGCAAATGTCCTGTTCACATCTTTTGCTCTAGCTCCAAGAACAAATGATGCTGCTGGAGAACTTCTCAAACAACCATGGAGCACAAGAATCTGTTTGCATTAACAGAGTGAATAATGAAAGATTTGTGGTGTTGCTCAAAATGTGTATGTGAATCTGCTTGCTCAATCTAACTTCAGATACCTTTGGTACAATCAAGCCAAGATTTAACAGCAAATTTCTTCAATTCATTAATTTCAACTGGAATAGAAGATATATAAAGGTCAAAGAATCACTATTTGTTCTGTATTAAGGATATGCTTTCTGTTTGACCTCCTCAGACCCAAGTTCACTGATTGCGAGAGCCAACTTAATCCATTCTGGCAAAGTATTTTAGAACCTCATAAATCCACAGCGTTGCATATTTTATTACTATTTTAAAAACATTCTCTCACTCAGGTTGTGTGAGGAGGAACATCCAAGAGGAAGTGGGTCAGTGAAGGCTGACGCACTCAACAGAAAGTCCACATTCTGCCCACAGGGCTATAGGCTCAACCACAGTCACTGACAGAACAAACATTGTCTACATGAAGGTATTTCACATACTGTTAGTGTATGTTCAAAAGATATCAAACCAAACATTTAGAATCATCCATGTTACCAAGCCAGAACCCACACAAACACACAGATACACAGCCACATCTACAACAACGATGACTTGTTTGCAAGCAATGTCAACTTCTCTCTTCATTCCTGATTTAGACTGGAATCGGAAACTGGCAGCAACTGTGGGACATCCCCTTCATTGTATGCCAGCTCCCTGACCCAGCCATGCCACCCGGGGGTCTGAATGATTTGACACACTCAACACAGGCGCGCACACATGGGCACAACTTGACATAAAAGGCTTTTTTTCTGGTTCCCCACACTTTACCTCAGACATTGAAACTATTGCTTTCAGTTACCAAGGCCACTCACCATTTCTGCTTCCTCCCCTGCTGCTCATTTTACTTTGGCTGCTTAAAAAACTGCATGCAGACAGGTATTTATTTTCTTCATTCTTAGTGATGGTCAATACTGTATCTGTCATATGGGCACTCTAGTCTGCTAGTGCATTAAGTAATGTAATATATTGGGTTTCATTTGACTAATACATTGTCAATCACTGTCTCTGATTTCAAACTGACATATAAAAACACAAATCTGAGCATGTTGAAATAGGACTGCAATCAAAAACACTGCAAAACAAGAACTGAAAGAAAACATCATCATGACACATAGATAGTAGTAGGTTTCATTTGTGTTTCTCAGTCATGTTACTTTTAGTTCTACCATCTAATCAAGACCTCATTTACAGTCATCCCCCCAGGTGCATTCAATTGATCTAATGTAGTCTCGGCATGTCCTGGACTTAGAGTCACTGATTTACAGTATTCATCCCTTAGATTGATTTAACTTCATACTGTATCAGAGTGAATTTATACTGTGGAGACTTTGGGCTTGATAAAGCTTTATTCAATCTTGATGCCTAAGGAGTGTGTATGAAGATTAGGACACACAGGAGAAGGTGTAATTTGTTAACACAGCTGCATCCTAAGATTCTTGTTTTGATTAACAAGTTGCGATTCGTCATGCCTGTACATTTTACAACCACGAGCCTGCACTTCAAAACAATGCAAGCTTAACGATAGAGAATCTTTCCTATCTGTCTGCATCAGTCCCACCCCCACATGTTCTATGAATGTGCTCAGCTAAGAGGTTGTGTCCCACTGAGTACAGAACAGAAATTTGTCATCAGTGTTTATAAATATTAGCAAAATAATTGATGGAAAAAAAAACACACTGAGAATTGCACAGATTGCATTGATTGCAGAGACAGAGGACAACCTCATCAGATGGACTACTTCAGAAACCACCAGTGACAGACACTAGACACTCACTATTGTGCAGTAAGCATTAAAAATATCCACTGAAAGCACTGCGTTTTCCATATATGTCACACAGACCTTTATAGTCTTCATGAACAAATGAATTATCTTCATTCACATACACACTTTTTACAGCAAAGCCATTGCTTAGATGCATTGCGAACACACACTCAAACAGGCAATGTTGTCAAAGTAACAGGCCTATGTCATATGAGGAAAATGTGGGCGATGCCTCGGCCTCACACTTGTAATTTTACACTTTGAAATGTCCTGGAAATAAAGTTTAAAAAAAGTATTCTTGTGAAGAATATTTCAATTTCGAACTGATGCCATGTTAAATGGAAATGTGTGACATTGTCAGTTATTTTACTAATGCAGCATATGATTTAGTTAATTTTCTACAAGAATCAGACAAACGTATGTTTTGTTTTATAGAGCGGGTGGAGGAACCAGACAGGGCAACATCAGAACCTTGAATGAATGTTCTGATCAGTCAGGAGAGACAGTGGTTTTAAGTGTCATTGTGCTGAAATGCACAAGAAGCCGAATTCTCCTTAACACTCACTACATATTTACAATTGGGTAGAGAAACTTGTTGAAAAATGCAATAATTAAGTGGCCCCCCAACCCCCCGGGCTGGCTACTCCATATCCTTGTGAAAAGCCCTGATGGACAACTCATCTGTACCACCTGTCCATGTCTTTGAAACACATGACTCACTCTACCCGTACTTAATGAGGGACATCACAGCTACTGAGACTGGGGAGGACAGGGTAGACAGACAAGATACAAACACACCCATATAAACACTGTACTTAGTGCCTGCTGGGCAAAAATGCACTGATTTATTAGGCAGCGCACACCACCGATTGTGTGTTTTCAAAACAAAGTATTATGGCATTTAGCTCTGTGTAATTACACAATGATGGACTCAACTAATTTAACTATAGAGCCTCTATGTGCTACTGGCTCACCAGGGTGGATGTGTTCACACAGCTTAACAGGAGAAGCACAAGCTCACTACAAACATTAATAAATTAAATAGTGTTAACCCCAACATGTGGGTCAACAAACAAGCTCAGCTACCACGGTGAAGCAAGGCAGGCAGCATGGACTTAAGATACCAAGATTACAGTCGCACAGTGTAACCAATACCAGTTTTTTGTATTGTGTAACTGGATTGAGAACACAGCATGTGGGCACACTGGCAGGCCCTCACCTGATGACGTAAGATTAGACTAGCTATGGCATCTGTCTACAAACTTCAGAGATGATAAGGCAGACAGGCAGCCTGTGATGGAAGCCTGCGGCCCTGCGGAGCAGCCTCCTCGGGCTGGGTCCACCCAAGATTTCAGTGGAGCAAATGAGCACCTTCCATAAAGCCACACGACACAAAAAGCACAGCGAGGAATGTCCCCTACATTTCATTCTGCCAGCGAGCCTATTTTACATTAAAGCTCCGAAACTGGAAACAGCTTGCAACAGCAGCATTAAACAAAGAAGTACACCTCCCCAAAAAACAATGCAAGTTTGCATGTATTTAACAAAAAAGTGTTGAATAAATGCATAGTGTGCACACAATGAAACTTCTGTAACCAGCTACTCTTTCAGCTGTGCAAGTCAAACAGAACCCTGTGCTTTAGAATAATTTCTAGCAGCAAGTAGAGTCTGTGTTCTGTTCATTTACATTTAAAATCACTGCCTGTTCTTCTGACTTGTTTGGAATCAGAGCTGTTTGAATGGTGGAGAAAATGCAGAATATCAAATAGCTATATCCACTTACTTCATTGTTTGTATTACCATATTAAATACCCAAATCAAGTATCCCGTTTCTCCAGAGCCCAGACCTTGTTTACTTAATAGCAATGGACTGATGTCAGCATTAATAACAAAGCAGGAAGCATTGGAACAACAGCTAGCATTGATATTACAGTCTAGCACAAACGCATCAGGAGTGCTGTATATATTAGCGTGTCTTTACCTGTGTCCTCATCTAGATCCCCCTGCAGAGAGGAATCTGTGTCCTCCGAGGAGGCCTGGCTCCTCCAGCTTATGTTGCCCATCCAAGAGGCCTGAATCCAGACAGCCACTAGTCCGAGTGTGAATGTAATTGTTACACTTTTTGTATAATGAACACTTGTTGGTCAAGCGGGCATTTTCATAGCTATCACTCAATAGCACTGCTGAGAGTTAGTCACAAACAAACCAGTCCTCATGATCATCCTCGCTTGACTCAGCCACGTTACACAGCAGGTCTGAGGAAAGATCCACAAATAGCACTGAGAGAAGGAAAGAGGAATTGACAAGCTTAAAAGTTTTTTTTTTAAAAATGATCCCTCTTGTGAATGTCTTTTAAATACAGCTAGAATCACATAATCCTGGACAGAAGATCTGAGTGAAGCTGTCTAAACTGGCATCAGTGGTCCTGGAGACGGTCCAACCCACAGTTATCTGGAGTGGGGATGCACTGAACAGTCACAAGTAACTGAGCAGGCCACCTGCGAGAATAAATGACCTGCTCTGTGGCATGTGAGCCAACACACAGCAGTGAAATCAAGTGAAGCATCATCTTATAAGACAAACCCCTCTGAGAAAAAAAGGTCTCAAGAGCACAGATGGAAGCGGAGAGACGAATACGACCTGTAAATGGAAGTTGGATTGAATTACGCGTGAGATCTCTGAAAACATTCTCTGGTGAGGATGTTAATGGTGGAACAGCCTTGAAAATCTTCATGTTACCAAGACCTGATTGCCGTCATAGACAGCCATCCATTTCTCATCGATAGCCTCGGTCCAGCAATTACCCAACATGTAATCCCTCCATTTCTCTCCCTGATTTTCCCTCTGTGTGGAGACTCGATTCCCATCAGCTTGCTACCTTTCTCCACCCTCTTTCTTTTCCTCCCTAAGCTATTCCCTGCCTCTTTTTGCTTTCCCATACACAGCACACACAAAAAAACTAATTACAACACAACTAAACCTATATGGGAACAGCAAGCCTCTCATTCTGTGGGAGAGGGAGGGTGAAATGCTTGCTGCCATCAAACCTCAAAATTGCAGCATGTCAAACCTAGACCATAGCTCGCCCTGTGCAACAGTGGGATCACTCATCAGCAATGTGCACAGACCTAATCGTCCGGGGAACCCTTTTGTAATCATGACTACTTTAGCTATTGCTCAGACTTCTGATGACTAAGGCATGTGGGGCTAGCTATTTCTGTACATCAGACAAGAAGATATTTCAGTCTAAGGCGATGCAGTAACCACTTAGCAAACACAAAGCCATGAAATTGACTTACACTTGTTAACTCTAGGAATGCTTGATACACAGATACGCACTCCGTCACTGTGCAGGGGGTGAAGGGAATCTAAAATAAGGAACCGATGGATCAGTTCTGCTGTAGCTGGCTACTACCATTGACTGTCTACTAAGAGAACAGTCTACAGGCTAATTATATAACACTGTGCTACTCCCACAACTTTGTTACCAACACTGACATGCCAAAACTGTTGTGTCACAATCCTGGTCTGGCAAACAAGGACATTCGAATTTTGCAACTGCGATAATACAAATATAAAACCTTAATTAAGGCTTCTCTCTTTTACTGATGGAATTGTGTGTTTATGTGTTTCTTACTGTAAAGTTGATGAGAGAGAGATACAAAAACAGCACCCAAACACTTATTTAACTTATTTCATCCTACAAGGTTACAAATGAGAGCCCAAAATCCATGCATCAGCACTAACACATGCTTTCATAAATATGCCATGACAGTACAGTGCTTTTTCAACACCAAGTGGAAAAGGGCATCAGAAACCTAAGATTTAAAACTTCTACTTATCCTCAGAATGAAACAAATTTCCCAGTCTGTAAAATGAACACAGCACACATAATCTGGTAACGAGGAACAGCTATGTTACAGTAGGAGTCAAGATACTCGATTTCACAATTATTTGTGTAAATAAAGATGTTATACGTAGAATGATACCTTTGACTCACTACTTCATCTACAGAAATGTCTTCCTGCAAAGTGGGTGCAGGATTTATTCTGCAAAGTAAGGTAAAGGTAAAGGTATTTGCTTTACTTCTGTGTCTACTTTTCCAAATAAAGATCTGACCATGTCACCAATGATTAAGCCTGTTTTTTAAAGGGTGTGGCGTTACATTGCCAACTGTATGTGCAACACTTGAATCATTCCAGATTGTCTAATTAGGTCATCTTTATTTTTTATAGCCTACAACATAAGTACAGTCAAATTGGTTTTACACATATGATATGCAGCGAACAAGACCTCCAATCATCTGCTGTTAATATGTGCTGACATGGACCTAAATAGATAATTATTTAACACATATAATACATGTTAAGGCACGGCTGCTTAAAACATGTTCAGGTTCTGCATATCCTTTTCATTTTGCAGTCTAATTACTCTGACACACACAGTACATCACAGTACACTAAGTGTGAACTGAAGTGACAAATAAAAACACACACTCCCATATTTTAGTCTTCTCCACCCTGTTCATTTTCTTTGAGGAAAGCAATGAGATGCAAGTTTGGCTGTTGCTGCTGTTAGCTTTTTGGGCAACACCAGCACAGACACTGAATCTGTTTATGGATTTCAGTTTGAGCTGCCTGAGTGATGAAGTCATGTGGGTGCGTATACACAGAATGGGGTTCAGTGTTGAAACAGACACAAGAACCACCCACTTGATTCCCCTGGGAGGTGACATCCTAACTAAGCTCTACACATTGGGGTGCAGAGGCAACTCGAAACAGGTAACACTGCGTCAATGTTTACCCCCTAAGAGAGGACAAGTCAGCGACAGCAGGACACAGTATCCATGGTGATTAGGGAGTATGTTGATGCAGCTAGTGACTCTGGAAGACACACTATCAATAATTCTCCTGCTGAAGCTTGGTGTTTATGTGTGCGCTAATAGACCTACTTCGTCTGTGTGCTTTTGTATCCATTTGAATGGTACATCCTGGCAGCATCATATCACTATTTAAACTTTAACCCTCAACTATATCCATGTGCAGGAATTCCTACATACAGACATGAACTTAATTTCACTTTTTCCAAACCTTTTGTTTTAATTTGCTCCTTGAGGCACCAGTGAATTAATCTCCTTCTGCCAAAGTCTAAAACTGGTCCCCTTTCTGTGGAGTCTCGACAGCCTAAACCCACTTCGACAACAGGCTCCTCTTAAACCATCTATTTCCACCAATCCTTACACACACACTCTCTCTCTCTCTAAGGAAAAGGCTTAACAGGCTGACACTGAAGTTATGCCTGCTGCACGGTTTTTCAGGGCTACAATGAGTCCCCAGTGTTGCCCCCTCTTTCCATTTCACTGACAGCCAACATAGAGTGTCCTCTGGGGACATATCTGGGATCAATGGGTACATGTGGACGAGAGCAGAGACAACAGGCCAACAAGTGACCCAGTAAACACAACTAGGAGCCATGGGGAAGCAGGTCCACATGAGAGAGTGGATGCAGGAGAAAAACTGATGGATTGGGTCCATAGTGACTGTTGTCCAAATACACTGTATTTAACTTATCATTGAACCAGGATCTACAAAAAAAAAAAAAAAAACTACACAGTCTCTGAGATTTCATTTAGCTGTGACCATATGTAGTCATCTGTCTGCAAGACACGAAAGGAATCGGAAACTTTTACGCCTATGAAGAATGACTGAGCTAGTGGTGGATGACACTCCCTCCCCGCCTGTTACTGGGAGCTGTGTGTCCTTGTGTGTGTGTGTGTGTGTGTGTGTGTGTGTGTGTGTGTGTCCGTTTACTGCAGACATCACCGGACAGGACTGTATGTGGGAGACAGCTGGTGGAATGGGATGCAAGTGTAGCTGGCGGGTATAAAGTTTCCTTCCAAAGGCATACCGGAGACCACCCTGTTTCCCCTCACACTCAGTGCGCTCTCCCTGCGGTGCTTTATTTCTCTTTTATTACAGCTGCATGCAAAATGAACGGCGCCGGTAGACGTAACGAAAAATGCCACGTGCACAACGTTGAAAGCAACACAACACAAATACACACCACAGTCCTGGGCGTGAACGCATTACAACTCCAGTGTACTGCTAGGTAACAACGCAGCTAGCGCTAGCTATGAAAAGCTAACCTTTAGCTGCTGCTAGCCACCGTTACAAACCCATCTTCTAACGGCCAAATAAAAAACAGGAAAATAATCCCAAGCACCATATGTTCATTTGTTTATTTGTTTAATTTTTTTTCTTTCCGAGTGAAAAGCTGGTATTTTTTCTTGAACATTTGTTGTTTGTGGTTTGAAACAATCAAATCACAGTATATTTACGCTGGGAGTGAACGGTGAAATACCGGTGAGGTGAAGTGCCATGTAAGCTATATAATGGTAGCACATTTAAATGGTATATTGTAGGCTAGCTAGCCAACGACATCTATCTCTCCAAATTACTGGAGAAGTAACAACGTTATTCCTTTATTGGTCAGTTAAGCAGCTATTTCTAGTCAGCATGAGGTTGAAATGGCACAGAAAAGCCATTTGCTCCAGCTAATACCAGCTAGCTGATACGGCGACGCTTTATTTTAACTGGATAGCCGAGAAAAGAACAATCCATAAGGCCCAATTAAACCACCATTTACACCGAACACGTTCGTTTTCTGGAACCCCATTTAGCGTATGTATCAGTCCACGGACCCCAAATTTGAACCGTCCATGCCCCGTGTGAGGAATACCGTTATACAGTATCCAGAGCTGAGGCAGTGTGGTTGAGTCTAGCCGGGCAGGACTTACCTTGCTTGCTCTCTATTTTTCCCGACATTTTCGTAGCCAGCAGCTGTGATCCCACTCGCAGTTCAACAAAACGTTAGCCACAGACGAGCCTCGCCGTATGTCTCCTCCGATTATTCCCTCATTTTCGATATACTGTTGTGTCCATGAGATGATTCCGCTGGGGTAAACGTGATATATTTATAGGCCACACACATTGGTACGGTCAAAAACTGTCTCAGTCCGTCTCCGGGTAATTTTCACTGGATACACACACAGTCGCACGCCACACACACACGTTAGTGTCTTGAACCTAGACTCGGGCAGGGAGCGTTCATTCAGTATAACAGCGCCCCCTTGTGTGAGGAATGAGTCATACCAATCTGTCAACAAGGGGATGGGCGTGTTTCAATTTTAATTCAAAGAGTTGTAACTAACCCGAGTGTTTGTCTGTTTGCGGTGCATTTGAGGGGGGCATAGATTCACATAGAGCCTGTTATTACCAAGTGTATATTTGTGTAAACTATTGTTTATATGATTATACAGTAAATTCAGTGTGCAGTTAACTCTGTTAAACATCCAAAGACAACCCTAAACCTTAATGGGCAGTTTTTAGGAATATCATACTGAGTTGCACTAATTTATTATAGTATATTACTATCATTGTGCTATTCTACTTATTACTACGTTATTTTCTTCTATTTTTATTAATATATATAGTTATTGTATATAATTTTGTGTTTAATTGTATTTTATTTATTTATTTTTATTTATATATTTCATTATTTATTGTTTTTGTGATGTAAATGAAGTAGTTGCTGTAATAGCTATTTATATAAACACATGCATTGATGCAAAGATGGCACCAGTAAGCAAAATCAAATCTGTCAAAAAAGTATGCACAGATTGTATACACAGATATACACAGTTTAAAAAAAAACAAAAACAAACAAAAACCACTGTAGGGCAGCTTGAAGGGATGTTATATAATCTAGTTCATGTCACACGCATTTCTGACCTTATCATGTGTATCTCTTCTTCTTCGTTTGCCCGATAGTGTATTAGGCTACTCTTATTAGAGACTGGTTTTAAAATTGTGGTCATTGATATTTTCCTTAAGTCATAAGGTTGTCATTTTTTATGTTTATTTTCATTCTTGAGAAAAAGAACACTAAGAATGATTTAAATGAGGACTTTGAACATACTGCTGAGTGTTGGACCCTCTTTTATGAGACTCTTGTTCATCTTCACATGTAGAGGTCTACAGTAGGAGGATATCAGACAGTCACATGTTGAGGTTCTTGGCTGTCAACATTCTCTATCTTCAGTCATTTCTCTATAGTCCAACATTTTTCCAACTGAAAGGTTTTCTTTCTGTCTACGCACACCAAGTTAAACTATCCATCCTCAGAAAATACCTTGGCACACTGTGTAGTTTCTTCCTGGCAGTGTAATCGCTCTACTACATCTTCTTTCTAACAATATTGTTTTAGTCAATACAGTTGTTCTTGAGCCAGGTCCAAGCCCTTCACAACTTTCCCGTGCCCTCTACAGATTAGCATCAAGGCTAGTCTACTTTTGTGCATCCACATTCCAAGGTCAAGGTATTTCCTCATGCACTGCTTACACTGGTAAGACAGCATGACACTTTTGAGCCATTTGCTTTAAACATTAGCTCATCACTTTGTGCATCTTCATTTCTAGTATGTGCAGGGTGTCCCCCACGAAAGTGAAAGCCAACCAGATCTTGGATCACATCTCATCTCTTGCTC
The DNA here is from genome assembly GCF_002260705.1 of Seriola dumerili. NCBI lineage: Eukaryota > Metazoa > Chordata > Actinopteri > Carangiformes > Carangidae > Seriola > Seriola dumerili. Next base: position 50,596 of record NW_019175108.1, read on the forward strand.
AATGACACAAACAAAGCAGCAAATTTCATGAACTTAAATGTGAGTGACTTAATTGTGATTGAAAAAGCTGAAAATAAAATCCTTTTGATGAAAAATATATATTATCTGGGAATATGTAGGTTAATTTTGAAGTTTAGTTTGACTTTGACAACTCATTACAAAGTATTTCAAGCCATATGCAACAAATGGAAGCACAGAGCCCCCTGTTGGAAATACTGAAACCTTCACTGGATGCATAAGAAGCCAGCTGTGTTTTCTGTTTCCTCCTATCTACCATTCCCCCACTACTCCTCATTCTTCTGACAGAAAAATTTAAGGAATGAGGCAGAAGAGAGGGAGAAGGATGACTTCTGATTTAACCCTGATTTCAGTAAAATGCTGACTATGGCTTTTGCCTACTTAGTACTGCACATTATCCCAGCCATTAAGGAGCAACCATCTAGATTATGTCTCTGGCATATCAAGACAAAGCAAGCATGCCCTGTCATCTTTTTATGAATAATTGATCTGACTGACAGAATGATCTATATTCCCTGAGTGATCTGGGTCAGCTTGTTCGCTTGCATTGCACTCATGAAAGGAGAAGCATGTATTAAAATACTGAGATAAGGAGTTCGTTATATGTTGTCGGAAGCTTCTTTCATGCCTTGTGCATGTGCATGCCTACCTCATCATCAACTCTATTTAATCAGTTATCAAACGGAGGCCTTCAGAGTCAAGGGTTCATATTTACACTGGCTGTCATTATGCCTGCTCCCTTGTGCTCTTGCTTGCACAGCAGAAACCACACCCATATAACAAATGCAAAGTGCTTGCTGTGTGTGTGTGTGTGTGTGCTCCAGTTAGAGTGTGTGGGTGTGTGTGGTGAAGGAGAAGGAGTGGAAGGAGTGGAATACCTTCCCTGAGGCTATGATAAAGTCACAGAAGGAAGACAATGAACTTAAGCAGTGGCAGACTTGTCAGGACAGGACAGGCCTCACAGCACAATCAGACGAGGTCGGTTGTGCCTGTCTTGGCTTTCCTTGACAGGCTACATTCAACTGTAATTTGAATCAGCCTTGCAGTTGTCTAACTCAAAGGTCATTTACACGGTTTGGCTTCAAAATATTGGCTTCACAAGGCAGTGTGAACCTCTCTGTCATTAAAGGCAAAGGCTTGTTAGTTCTTATAATGGAGTGGGATGGAAAATATACACAGTTCATAAGGAGACATTTTATACCAGCATTCAGTCTGACAAATGATTGACATCTATCATGTTAATTTGGATTCTGTCATTCACATCAAACATGTATCATGGTCATGCAGTGCAGCTCTTTGCTGCTATCTGTTGGCTACACACCACAATACAAACCAAACACTGCCATTCTACTCTGTGCCACACAGTGGTGCTCATGAACTACTGATCATCTCTGTGTCCTGAAGCTCAGCTTTATGCACCCTGTGGTGGTTTATACATATCAATGTATGGGCAGGTAGAGGGAGTGCTGATGAAATGTAATTTGAGAAGGATTAGCCTAATGTAACAGAGTCTGGCTTTGCAATGATGAAACTGCTGTTTTTTTGATGAGAAATGATAAAGTTGAGCTGATAGCAGGAATTTAGATTAGACAATGACAATGCCAACAAGAAAAGTCAATACAAACACATGAACCACATCTTTATATGAATAAAAAGTTGTCATTTACTTTATAACAATGTCATACTGCGGCTGCAGTACTACTCTCTTAAACTGAAACAGATCATCAAAACAACAATCAGACATCAATCAATCACCATGCTCAAATATTCAGGATCGAAATGTATAATGAATGTGGGAAGGTACATACTGGTTCACACTGGGAAGTTTCACATTGGGCTTAGAGACTGATCAGGTCTGCTGTGGGCTGGATACAGTTCACGGCAGACAGGGCAAAGAGAGAAGCGAGACAGTTTAGTTAGCTGAGAGTTGTCAGTGGGAGCTGGGAGAAGAACAGCGTTTGATCTCTGCGGTGGTGGGCGTGTGATGCAGAGCTCAAACACAGTTTAAGGCTCTGTTAACCTTGGCCAGCGGTCAGGCCCCTCTGTCTGTCTCACATCTGAGAGTTGGAGAAAGAGGGAGGGGATCAGCGTGGCTTAAACGACTGAATACATTTAACTGAGAAGGAGGGAAAAAATACCTCCACCACAATCGGGGTCCTCTTTGTTAACATACAATGGGGTGATTTTTCAAGTAAGCTTTTCATGGTGGAATTAAAATGGACAGCTAGAGGTATCAGTGTGGGGGTTAGACACAAGTCAGTGGAGACTGAAGATAGGGGAGTGTTAGACGAAGAGGACAAGATGTCTAGGTCATAACCTACTCAATACTGCATGAGAATAGATCACTCTGTCACTGCCACAGACAAACACATGGAGACACATGTTGACAAGGTCAGGAGAATTAGATGAGGGTCGTTGACAGGAACCACGCAGAAACAAACAGAGCTCCAATATACACAAAAATGAAAAGTGTACAAACACAATTCAAACACATTTAAACCAACCAAAAGTTTTCCCACGGCGCAGATGGTATATATGCAGTAGGCTTTACGTAAGAAAGGGCACACGTGTATTGTAAATGTGTGTGCACACTCATGGATGCATACACACTCCAACACGTAGGAATTATTTATGTGCTGAGACAGGCATTGTTGCGCTGCTCTTTGGAGCGCTACAGGGCGGCGGCCCCGGCTTTTGGAAAGCACAGCTGCTTGCCTTTCAAGATCGCTCCATCCTTTCACCATGACAGTGAAGGTCTCACTCCCTAAACTCTCCCTCCTCTCTATTGCTCTCTCCCTCCTCTCTCTATTTCTAGTGGTGCTTTCAAACGGCGGGGTCGACCTGTCTTCATGGTGGGACCCTCCACTCCGCTGTGCCAGTCCCTCCAGTGCTCCTGATTGACATTTAACTCGGAGGCCAGGGTAAAGGGGGCCAAAGAGCATGAAATGAGCCTGGCCACAGGGGGGCTCAGTGAGCCTGACCACTCCCTTTCTCACACCTCCACCTCCATTAGCCGCTGGAGTCCCAAGGGTCTGCAGGCGCCCCCTCAGCCTGAGAGGTGAGCCCACGGCTCTGGGTGTAAAAGCACAAAGAGCACGGGAGTGTATAGGCCAACGCTGTGATGTAGTGACACAGAGAACAATTGCACTTCATTAGATTATCATCTTAGCAGTAAGCCTCGGCTTCCTTTCGACTCTCCACTTTACAGGGCTAAATGTCAATGTTCATCCTTTCCTTTATTCTGCTCAGCAGGTCGCAGGCATTTAATCTGTTTTTGAGGGTCTTGCTTCAGTGACACTGCAACTTTCTATTGCACAAATCTTGTCTAATATCACCTTTGTGTTTATCCTTCTTTAGGTACTTCCCTGTAATGCTCATCATGCTTAAGATTTACTGTTTCAGTCACATTTAATTCTTATCACGCACCCATTTCTTGTGTTCTAAATCCCACTCAGAAAAAAATCTACCCTCTGGGCAACTGCCTCTTCACACAACTCACCGCACTATTTCAGTGTGTAATACTGGTCAGTTGTACTGGTAGGTGTTAACAGTGAATATGGCAGTTGACCAGGATGCGTCACTGTCTATTCACACTGGTTCAGCCCAGTTTTGACAGGAGCATGTTATTATGAACTAGGTGCGGAATGAGACAGTCTGGTCCGGGGGTGTCAAACTTAAGTTCACGCCAGCTCCTGGGTGAGGGGGTTACGGTTCTGCTGGCCTGAAGAGTCCTGCAACATGGCTCGGCTGCATAGCTATCCAACTTACAATCCACATAAGGGTCATTTAACAGGATCAGTGATTAAGGCTGTGAGTAATTGAATTAGGATTGCACAGCCCGAAGCTAAAGCTGCCTAACAGAGACTTGGACAGACTAAGATGAGGAAGTTTGTGGGTAGGGTAAAAGAGGTCAGAGCCCACACATTATTTAACCCATATGTAATGATTACAGATTTGAGTCAGTGGATAAACAGTCATACAGGATTAAGTAATATAAACTTTTTAAAAGAGTATATATACATTTAAAACCATATTTACATTTCTGTGATGATATTTTGACTGCAGTTTGTCTGTGCACATGTAAAAAAAATGTGGTGGTCCAGAGGGTGTGCTCATTCATAAATACATGAGGTTCTACCATGGAAAATAAAAAGACAACTTTTCTTTGCATTTTTCCATGAGCAGCATAGCTGGTCACATGCTGAGAGCAAAGCTGTGTCCCAATTCCATGATACATATTATTATTTCTAACTGGGATTTGAGTATTGAGTGTAGTGCATTCTCACTGATAAAATGATAGAAAAAATATACTCAGAGATGTCAGTATGAATGCTAAATTCACTTGATCATAGAGTGCTGCAGGAATCTTTTTGGTTAGGGTTTTTGGTTATCTGCCTGAAATAAGCTCAAGACATTTTCATATTTTATTCTACAACATAAAATACATCAGTAAATGCCCCAGTCATTTCTTTTTTTTTTAAAGCTTTTTCACATCTCTTAGAAAAGGCTGGTTGCTAACAAGTGGCTCAGTGAGACTACAGAGGTTGGTGGGGACATTAAACGTCAACACGACAAACACGAAAACCAATCTACTCACCAGTCCGCCTTTACGGCCTCGTTGTGTTTATACTTGTGCTTTTGCAAACTATTATTAACTGTGTAAGAGGAAAGGCTTTTGTAGAAGATGTAAGCACACTAAATCTAACTACAAGTTAGCATTTTACTTCTGGTGATTGTATTTAGGCTTCAAAAATCATGAAAGTGGTGTAATTTTTTAAGATTATCTTGCTGAACAAATTGTGCAAGTATCATAAACTTTTGTTTGTCACAGAGTTTATTTTCTGCAATAATCCAAAAGCCAATGGAAAAATCCCACTGGCTTTTTGTCAAGGGAACCAAGGTGATGCTAACTTCCAGGTTGGCCTACAAAGGTACATCATCCCTGCAGAACTCTATTGAGTTGACGGCGGAGCTACTCACAGCTGGATAATGGTGAGACAGCCCCATGAGTATTAAATACATATTAAACGTTTGGAAAAACTTGCTTTCTGTTTGTTAAATTTCCAAAATTGAAATTGGCAGCAGTGTTTCAAAATGTGACATAGTGAAAATTGTTGTAGTATATAGTATGGGAGAGGGACACAGTTTAAGTTGGGTCTAATCGCTCGCTTTTCCTTGAAAAAATACATTGTGACAGGCCATTATTAATGTAGGACTGCCCTACTTATCTACGCACACACACAGAGACACATACACATGCACGCACCTATTGCTCGTGGTGTACCACTCACATTTCACTCAATAACTTAGACACAAATTTCGTTTCTCAGGATAAAAGGGAGAGCTGTCTTTCCTCACTTATTTGCTTCCAGGCTAATAATGGGGAAGGAGCGGATCCTATAGCAGCGCACACTCTGCAGAAGGCAGGGAAAGCCCAGGACATGTTGCCAGTCTATCACAGAGCTAACACAGACTGACAGATAAACACACACACACACACACTCCCATTTGTTCCTGTGGGAAATTTAGAATCTCTAATCCACCTGATTGTATGTCTGTGGGCTGTGGGAAGAAGCCAGGGTATCTAGAAGAAACCCATATGAACAGAGGGAGAACAAACACAGAATGCACCAGTGACTGTGGATCAAACCTGTGAGGTCAAAGAGTCTCCCTCTCTGCCATTGATTTCTAGAGGTTAAATCACCTTTTCACTTGACCTTCTTTAACCTCTAGCTCAACCTTGTCACTCTGAGTAATATACAATTTCCAAGCCTGTGTTGGAGTCAGTCACCCACTAAAGGCATGTTAACATAAGATTTATTCCAATTAGAAAAGCAGGATGACAATATTGATAGTTTTTACACAGGACACCCAGATGCAAATTTCTGTACAATTTATCTATTGTTTGTAATTTGTAACATTGCACTAGTACCTGGCACTTTCATTCATCTGTTGCACTGTGGTTTGTGATATTTTTTCTACTTTAGATTCCACTTGTATGTGTATTTTTATATATTATATATATGTACACAATAACACATTAATATCATGTATGTATTTATCTTATTATGCATGCCGAGCATCCTGAGCACAAAATTTGCCTTCAGGTTGAATAAGGTTCGATCTTATTTTATCTTATCGCAATTTAAAGCTGCACTCACTAATATTTTTATATGAACAATTAGTGAAATTATTATTGTAAATATTATCAAAATCATAATATAGCCAAGTGCAATATCCAAATTGCAGAAGCTGCAGTTTTTTTTTGATAAAGGCAAAATGTAACACAACATAGAATAAGTGAAGCATTGTGGTGCTACAGAGGCGCCCTGGCCTACAAATCATGGCCACCAAACGTAAAGGAAAATGTCACTCCATCATTATTTTAATACTTTTTCAGGGAAAATGAAATGCAAAACTTATCATTCCAACTGACTCATATTGCAATAGCAACATCTGGCAAAATAATCACAATATGATTTTTTTTGCATGTGGTTCAGCCCTATTGTGACGTGTAGCTTGGAGTAAACAACCCACAGAGAAGTAACACCAATCTCTGCAGTTCCCTGCAGCTGTACTGAACCTTTGAGTATCTCTCCACTCATTGTTTTGGTTTTACGGCCCACAACTTTATTGTTCACCGCTTTCATCGACTTAGTTTCCAGCAGCAGCGGGCACCAGCTTCTAGTGAAAAAGCTTTGATAAGCCAACTGTACACTACCTGCCCAGCACCATGACAGACAAAGCTAGTGGCTGGATAGTGAACAAAGTGAAGCGTTTAGCAGCTAAAGAGCCCTAACCCATATACCCATACACACTCACACATATCCATGCACATAGACACATTCACTACACAACCATACGGTACAGTAATTCTATGAAGTATGACTTTGTGTGGCAGAGCAAAAGGAGGACATGGACGTGGGGACAAAAAGAAAGAAGACTCTCCTCATTATCTCTCCCACAGTCAGTCAGCAAACACTAAACACCGAGGCAAAGAGAAAAAAGTCAACTATAACAGACAAGAAAAAAGAAGCAGCAGTTCTGCCAGAGCTGTGTTGACAACTTTCCAGGAGCTGATTTAGCGAAGGAAGCTACATCTGTTGAGCTCCAGCGACAGCCATTGGGTTGTTCGGGCTGCTTTAGCTCTGATGTGTAGATAGAGTAACCTAGTTTGCTCTGCTCACTGCGAAGATAGCAACCTGGAACCCCAGAGCCCCTCAGCTCAGGCATTGTGATGGATATTAGTGCCTGTTTAATTGGCAAAAAACAAACCCTGCAATGAAACATCCCGCTCTCCTGCAGCAAAGCACACAAGCGGCTGATGCACACAAAACACACCAAATCAGATAGACACATACTCACTCCCCTTTCCTCTCCCTTCCCTCTCCCACTCAGTCTCAGTCTCTCTGAAGTATAAATCAGTAGTTAGAGTGTCGCTTTTAAAAGGAGCCAGGTACCATGTGAAGGCAGAAAAGACTGAGACAGGCCTTCAAAGGCAGAAATGTTTGGACAGCTTGTGAGAGCAAAAACGCTTGCTCCAGGGAACGGGTCACTGCACTGTTCTGGTATGTTTATGACACGAACGAGGGGACACGTAGGAGAAGAAAGTCTGTACACGCATGTGGAGTGCAGGTGTGTCATGTATAATGTATAATATGTGTAGAGAGGTCACTACAGCATGACGCTGTCTGTCACACACTGTCCCTTATGGCTCATCCATCATAGACTAGCTCCCCTTAGACTCCTGCTTTGTGCATTTTCTCACACTTTTACTCTTGTCTTCTGTGATATGGACACTATACGCCCAAGGAAGAGAAAGGTTTTCAAGGTTATGAATACTGCATTTCCATGTGTTCCCCAGTCTGTGCATTGAGGGAGAAAGCGAATGGGATCTACGGCTCACCTGTCTTCACCGTATTGTTTGACTTGGATGTACAATGTCATCGTTAAACAACTATAAAAGCAGACAGGCAGATGGCTTGCTCGTCCTGTTCAGGGATGTTTGAGGTCATTCATTGATGTGAGGCGGATGAGCATGTGTGTTTAAGTCCATGTGCACTTGCAGGTGTGTTTGTCTCTAGACTGTAAAAGCAGGAGAGAGACAGGAAGTGTATTATTAGGTCCTGCCCTCTTCATCCTCAGCTGATCCAGGCATCTAGTCTGAGGGGACCATCATGCACAAAGCTGCTACAGGTGAAATGAAAAGGTGAAATAGCTACGTAGTCTGCATTAACATCGAACTCCACCTTTATGTCAAACTGAATTTACTAGTTATTACTTGTGTTTTGGAGAGAACAAATTTTTAACACAAAATCTTTGCTGAAAAGTGGTTGTATGAAGTTTGAAATACATTTCCAGGCAGGGAGGAGCAAATGAAGAGAGTATCTAGTTGCATTATAGTATGGATCCAGTATTTTTGGAGCTTGATGAATAAGACTAAAACACATACGGCTGCTTCAGTTTTTTAAATCTCTTTTGCAAGTTCCCCAACTTTATGAAGTGCAATTTAAAACCATGTACTCTTTGAAGTCAAAAACAAGATGAGCTGCGATCAACTTGGCTCACTATGTTGCTCACTATGTCACTATATGCTTTCTGTCTGTTTGACTTTCCTCAAAATGCCTGTCTTTTCAGAGAATTTGCTGGTATTAAATTGTAAATGTTTCACAATCAAAGCAAGTGGGCAGGACATTAATCTAATTAATACACAGGGTGAGGAATTTTTTTTTTTAAAAAGGACAAATTGAAAACTACACTAAATGTGCATTGATTTATAAATTAGAGAATAATCCTAATGCCATTTCAACATTTAGCGATATCTGGGGCTATATATTTCTGTGTATATAACACAAAGCATTTCAGCACCTTTTTAATTGTAAAATTAGCACAGCCTCTACATTTTAGTCTAATATGGACGAGGTTAAAGCTGTTTGTTCCTCAAACTTGTGAATAAGCTTTTCATGTGCAGGCCAGCATTTGCTGGAAGGAGGCATTCGGTTTGGAGAACTCTCACTGCACGGCCACTGATGGATGTCACCAAAATGGCATGATTACAGAGGAAAGTTGTGGTGCGATCTGGATGCTGATCACCTCCAGTGAGAGCCAAAATAGCCGTGTGAGTGATAAATAGATGGAAATAGCCCACAGTGTCCAGTTCACAGGCCGGCTGCCCCACTCTTTGATCTCTGGTCCTAATGAGCTTTCAGAACAGAGCCAGAGATGAGAAGACAGGCTTTTTCAAAAGGACCCTTGATTCTGTGGGAGACCTGGAGTAAGAACTGCTATAAGCAGGCCTAAGATGTTGCCTCAACTAACATTAGTATTCCCTTAAGTATTCCCAGCTACATTAGTAAAACCTGCCCACCCACCCAACTCTCCTGAGCAAGGTCACTTTCATCATTATGAGCTAAGTTATAGCCTACAGAGGGCTTACAGGGATTGAAACCATACATTTGTTTATGATACAAAATGCTTTTTCTACTGTAAACAGATAGCTTAATAATGTCAATAATTCCCTTTGTAGAGATGGCAGCTCCCCGCCCACCCCTGGGTGAATCTAGTAGTTGGATTTGTTGGGAAGGATTAAGTACTAAACCACCGGTGGGCTGAGACATTGCCAGGGGAAAAATATTTGTTAAACTGCAAAGTGCTTGTGTACAGCACATTCAGTTAAAAGCAGAATCCCTCTGTGAGAATATGCAGCTGGATATGCAATCAAAAAGAATATTTAATGTCTTCCCCCTCGTTCAAATTCAGCATGCGGTGCACATGCTCTCCTTTACTGTTGACAGGCATATATTAGCTCTCCACATATTAACCTCATATCACTCACATAGAGACATAGATACCTGCACATCATTATAGCTGCTTCATTACTGTGATGAAGCAGCTCTGAAAGAAAAGACGGCAGCGGTAGAATTTCTAACAATGCCAAAAAGATTATAATTTGGCTAATCACAGGCAGGATATTTATGGACAAATAAATGAATTAAAGTTGACTGAAGTTCCCAGTTAAAGGAGAGGCAGAATCCTTTTTATTGATGATGAAAAACTTTAGGGATCGAGTCATCTTTCTACGTGGGACTCATTGGAAGTGCTTAATGATACCCAAGCCCCTCTCAAAGGCTACAGAAGCAGCAGGACATCAAAGAGTGGTTGACAGACAGACAGATTCTGAGTTGCATGTTAAAAGCCCATTTCTCTTTAAAATGAAAATAAAACTGAAACACAGGCATGCAGGCAGGCAGGCACACACACACACACACACACACACACATCATCATCCTATGAAAAGACCCCGCCACCCTCCCCATCTCTCTGCTGTGAAATACTATCTCCACCTGAAAACATACAAGTTGCTAGATCCATCTTTCTTCAAATCTTTTTATTTCATTTTTTTTTCATGCTCTTCAAACGGCTCGTGCTCAGGCATAGCCAGGCATGTTTTTGCATCATTAGAGCTAGTGGGTGTATTTGGAGACAGACTAATGACAGCTCGGCTTTCCGGCTCAAATGAGAGCCATTGCTCATTTACCCGAATAGATACATAGATAGATTAGGTGGGGGTTAGGGGGGTTGTAATGATGTAGCCTTATCAAATATTCTCCAGCACAAGCCAAATGACACGACATCAAACTTGAGCCATTTAAATTACAGTCACGGATTTAGTATGTGACAATTGCTAGGCATGTTAATGTGTGTTTTTTTCAGTACAGTAAATCAATTGGACATCACCATGTACATGCGTCTGTCGCGCAGGATGAATGGTCGCAATGATCAAGAGGAGCAATGAAATAGAATGAGGAGAGTTGTATACTGTGATGTGATAAATTTACTGGCAGTCCTGATTCACAATGGACGGTCTCAGAGAGATGCCGTCCTTCCAAGGCTTGAGATTCTGGCATGGTCCTTTGCGATCTATCTTCCTCTCCATTTATCTCTCCTCAATCTGCCTCCCTATCTGCCTCTGTTCTCCGTCCAAATTCCGATACAGTTTGAACACCAACGCAAACTCACTAACACACTCCATGAGAGCATTGATATGGACCGCTGCCAGGAATCAACACTTTTTCTTTATTTCTCTCTCCGCTTAGCCACTCCACACTACTTCACAGCATCTTCCTCCTACAGCTGTTTGCTACCTTCAGGTCACATCCTATTTGGGTAGCCAGTCAAGGTAGCCCAATAATGTGTCCTTTTGTTAACTGTTTGGAAGTAGACACCACAAGCTGAGTGTCTGCATTGACCCGGCCTGTTATAGAATATTAACAACCAAATGCAGTGGCCCTATTTTCCTGGGCCAGCTCCAGCTGGAATCACAACATGTTGACAACACTTCATAAAGTCCCCCAAAACCCTGCGTCTGCAGCAGCCCAAGGCGATACAGATTAGACCGTAATATGGATTGATCCCTGCTCCCTCTCCCTCCCACCTCTCATCTTCACACATAACGTATGTGTGGGTGTGCGCATGTGTGTGTGTGTGTGCGTGTACACCGTGTGCTGCAGAATTTGTGTACAATTTGTGAGTGGACCCCAGCTGCACCCACATTCAGCAAACACACAGCTTGTTTCCGCACCCTCCCCAACCTTCTTTTTTAGTTTTTTTTTTTTTTTTTTATTCTGGGTCTTTCTGTGAGATTAATTCCTCTCTTCCCATCTTTGGGCTGTCAACTCAGGGTATGGAGTCATTTTTTAAAGGCCGCCGCTCCTGAGGACGGGAGACTGATTGAGTTGTGGCCTTTTTCTGAGTGGGTAAAGAACAGGATTAATGCATAACTCTTGAAACCAACATGTTGGAAAAAAGAAAAAAAGCAGAGAAAATGTCCTGTGGGAGAGGGTTAAATAATGAAAGTTTATAAACAAGAGCATTATATACTATGTTATTAATTCTTGATGATAGACTGTTTTTGACGTGCAGTGTAGATGTTTAACAACTTTATAAAGTAAATAAATGATCGTTAGAACAATGTTTTCTTTTTTCGATGAAGAAGTGCTTAATTAAGTGAAAAAATTCCAAACTACTAATCTGTGCAATTAATCCTCAACTAAACCAGCCTCTGTCCAATCATATACAACAATAAAGCTTAGCAACTGTAACTAGGCACTGCGGGCCTGTCAAGCTTTGGATTTCTCGACACGTTGAAGGATTTTGTGTTGGCAGTGGTTAGTCCTCATGCTACAGGCCTGTTCTTGTAAGCTATAAGGAGCATTTTCAAACAATTCATGGAGCTAACATCAGCTGATTTAAGTATAACTGTTAACTGCGGATGTGTGTGGCGTAGAAAAAGTAACTAAGGGGTATAGGGCTTAGTGAAAAGTCAATAAGTGTAAACATATGCTGTAGTCTGGCTAAAGGAAGAATTGATTATTAGTCTATAATGGGAATTGGTGAAGGTAAACCTGCAATCTGCGTAAGATATCAATTCGAGGCATCTCACATGAATGCCACAGTGAGTGCCTGGTGAATTGTAGCATGTAAGTAGAAAAAAAAAAAAAGCACAGGACAGCAGAGGCACATCTCAGCAAGTCATCCATCTGTGCCACTCTTTGGTTTTGAAAATGCAGCAAAAATTGATAATAATTGTTCACGGTGGTGACACTTCTGTGCATTGAAAAGCCACAAGAGAAGAGGAGGAGAAGGGCAGTGTGGACCAGGTTGTGGGTGGGGGAAAATGTGTAGGCTGTTTTTTTTTTTTATTTTATTCTTTTCAACTTTATTCAAAAATGGCATTTACAAAATTGGCAGGTGTATTCTGCATCACTTCCTGTCGTATTCTGATTGGTTGGTTTGCAGACGTGGGTTGCAGCAGCAGTCACACTGCGACAACTTGATCCTCAATTTCTGACACTGTCTGAATTTTGAACACTGCCGATGGCTGCCAAAGCTCTGAATTGACCGGCGGCAGACGGGTCTTACCATGAATGTAAACAACACAAAGTTACGCAGTCTAAAGACGGGCAACGGCATAATTCTAATAATCACTCATCAAGACAAGAAAGCTGTGGTGTTTTTTAAGGCTGTCGTATATAAAAGTGCTTCCTTAGATATGTTAGATAATATTTCAAATGAGTGCATTGAACAAATCATAACATCTTTTACACTGCATATCATTATGTTATTTCCCAGAGAGGTGAAACAACAACTCTGCTCATTCAGAAACCCAGCGGCGCACTGGCTGCTCCACTGTCTGAAGGAGAGTGATTCTGCATTCACCGAAGAGTTCCTCAGAACTGATGTTCTCAACAAAGGGAGTGAATCAGAGGTTGGGCCTGCACTTTCTCATGAACTCCTCCCAACACCGCTCCCTCCGCTCCACTCCTCTATCCTTCCCGTGGCCACTCAGAGCTGAATAGCTGATTAAGCACACATTGATTAGCGCAGGCTCATTAGCATCCTGTTTGCGTTGACCACTCCACCATTTCCAAGAAGCAGCGCGCACACACGCGCACGCACGCGCACGCGCACGCACACACACACACACACACAGACACACACACACACACACACACACACACACACACACACAGATTCTCTGCCTCTTTCACTGAGCCCCCTTGCTGCTCTGACTCAAATGGATTAACAAGCACAATATTTCTGCCAGGGACAGGAAATCACTGAACACTTGTCAGGAAGCCTGCGATCGATGGAATTCACATCATTGACCCCTTCTCACCACATGTGGCCCCTAGCCCAACCCCCCCCGCGTCCCCGACCTTTCCACGGTACCCACAGCATCACTTTTTCTGCCGTGAGCCTGCGCCAGAATCCTATCACGGATTTTATATTTGCATTTCTTTACATATCCAATTAGGCACATGTCGAGCTTCAACATAACCTCCTCACGCAGACAGAAATACACACATGAACACCTGCTCATGCTCTTGCACACACGCATGCATATGCCAAAAAATGATCTCCCTCCTTCTCTGAAGTTAAACTCTAGTTGTTAGCAAATCTTCTTTTCCTCCAGTTCTCTCATCTTCTCATTCATTGCAGAGTTTATGGCATCGTTGGCAGCCCGAGCTAAAGCACCACAGGGTGTCTCCAAGGTTAACCTAATACATTACAAGCAGTAAAGCACAGAGCACTGAGGCTGCTTGTGTCTGTACTGTTTGTGTGTGTGTGTGTGTGTGTGTGTGTGTGTGGTGATTATGCACAGCATTTTATGCACGTTTGCATATTTTTTTGTTTACACAAAAACGAAATCTTTAAAAAAGTGTAAAGCGACTTATTCCCAAAGGCAGGCATATTCAGTTCATTGGATGATGTAAGATGAAAATATCTCCACTGGAACAGAATCAATACATACTAAAATATGTGTGTTCGGGTATTCATCCAATTATGACACATTTTAGTTAAAATAAAGGACAGAGAAAATAAACGTGTTGCTGATTTCTCCATCAGCCATCTGTTGCTGGAAGATTCACACAGAGAGAGAAAGAGGAGGGGAGGGCTGCTTTGACTACTGAGCCTAAAGCATTTTGTACCTGTTTTTGATTGTGCAAATCCCAATTAGATTCTGACTGAATAGAGGTTTTGGATGAATTTAGTACTTAGAAAAAAAACAGCTATGAAGTATGAACTAATGTGGTGTTAATCCAGAACTTTCTGCAGAAGAAAGAGAGCATTAGAGGCCTATCTCCGGCTACACAAATCATACAAAAAGAGAAGCAACAATAAAGCAACACGACTCCAATGTTCCTATTTATAAAAGGTGGTGCATTTTTTTTCTCTTTATCGGCTGAAGAGGCTGCGCTCGGCGCTGTGTAAGCTCTCGCCCTTTCATGGAGGTTTCTTCACTGGCTGCTGTGAGCTTTCTGGAGTGTGACAAATAACCCAGCAGGCCTGGAGCCCACAGCCCAGTAAGCATTCCAACAATGCCATATTACTGCATTAATATTTAAGGTCTAATGTTTCCCTAACTGGCATTCAGACAGCTGGCTAAGGGCCTCTTGCTAAAAAAAGCATGTCAGGCTCGGTGCTCACTGGAATGTCATATATGTTGTTGATGTGTTAAAAGTGTAAAGAAAAAAAAAACAAGAAGAAAGAGACATTTTTTAATGACTTTTACAGTGTTTCCTTCCTATAAATGATTACTTAAAACTGGCTTAAAATTTGTAGCTAATTGTTCATTTATTTTAAATCATTTTTTTATCAACCATAAGACAAGATTTTTGGCAGTCTGCTCTGCTTAAAGCAAGACTATGCAACTTTTAAAATAACATAACATAACAGTATCAATGTATTTGTGACTTGCCAAATATGTAAATTAACAACACATCCTCATAGAAAACGTTGTTACTGTATGTTTCCTACAAAAAGTATTTGCTGTTGCAGTTTATTTAAACCTAATTTCTAGGAGACAGGGTTGCTGTAGGAAACATGTTTGTTGTTTCTGGCTTGTGGTCTCATTCCACTCATTCTCAATTAAGTCGCCTAATGATGATGTCTTTAAAGCAACAGACTCAAGATAACCTTGAGAAATGAAGATAAATTCAATGTGCCATTATTATGTAACTGCCACAGTGGCTGCTGTTTAGCAAAACTCCCATAGTGTCACCTTAATGTCTCAGCTTCCTTTATGTCCTTAAGGAGAAAAGAGACAAGGGGGAGAGAGGAAGAGCAGATACCTGCATGAACAGAGGTGGTAAGTGGTGGCAAAGACTCAGTTCAGGTGTGGTTTGCCTCCTGTATGAGAGCTCAAATATGGAGCTTGTAATATTTGTAGTTGCATTAGTGGTGTTGGTGTCACAGCAGTGTCATTTCGCAGCAAAATTAAAATTGGATTCTTTCTGTTTGGAGTTTGTATTTTGTGTGGATTTAAATCAGCTGTTCCTGTTTCCACCCACAGCTGTGTGTTTCCCCGCTGTCCACACAGTGCAACCTGGAATAGCAAGAATCACAGGGAGACAAAAGACTACATTATGCATTTTTCATCACAGAGCGCGGATAAAAATTGTTTGAAAACAGGGTGTAACATCTGATGATCAAAAACATTGCAGGTTGCGAAAAGGAAAAAAAAGGCATCTTGCACACTGCCTCCGTCTGACCTTGACTCACCAACAGCCTTTGGACCGTGACTCTGATGTCACCTTCCCATTCTCATCATTATCGCTCTGAGTGTTGCACATGTGTTAGCACGTTTATTACCAGACTAATTATGAAAACATTTATTATCTGAGAGAAAAAAAGATTCTGTGGGGACATGCATCAGTCACAGAAACACATCATCCACCAGCATACATTACAGACTTTATGGCAACATGTTATTTACGACCTTGCCAGTTTTTTTTCCCTTCTGGCTTCTGTCTCCCAGTCTGTGGATGTGCCTGCTCTCCCCTGCACTTATACCTGAACAGGTGACAGCAGAGCAATTAAATCCCTGGTGCAGAGATTATTTTATAACAAAGGTGTGGTCATTGACAAATATGTGTGGGAGTATAGTCTAAAATTATGTAGGATTAAACAAACGGTCGAGCTGGAGAGTTTCAGCGTTTGAGTAACAGATACAGTCAGCATGACATGAAATGGGAGCGGAAGCTGGTGGGATCTAGTCAAACCTGGAGGCTAATTTTGTAGGATGGGGAGGAGGAATGTTGGGGGAAGAGCTGCTGGTGCACTGTAACTGAACCCAAAGCTGCAGATTAGCGGGGGGGGGGGGGGGGGGGGTGGGGTGTCTGACGTATGTATGTGTATGCGAACGCGCGTGTATGCTTGCCTGTGTATATTTTAGTGTGTGAGCAAGTGTGTACAGGAACGTTTGCCATAGCTGCGATGGAAGGAACAGATGGGCGGGGGAAGTGGACTCCTGTGCCTGAGGAATACTGTGGCGCTGAGGATCAGAGTGCCGCCTACGTTCCACCCTGGGCCCCAGTTACCCACTACAGCACATGGAGCCCGTCCAGCACCAGCCCATCATGGACCAGCCCCCCGCGCCATCTGTCTCCTAGGACAGACAACCCCCCCCCTCTTCCTCCTCCTTCTCAGCGCTGTGTCCTCGCCAACCCCGCTCCTCTGCCACGCCACCCCCATCCCGAAAACAAGAAAACAGGCCCAACAGTTACACGGACGTTACGTGTTGCTTTTTGGAGCTCTGGGAAGACAGAAGGAATTTGGAGAGATGACTCAAGGAGGAGATGGAGAGCCAAGTGCATTTAAACTCATACATCAAGAGGACGGAGCGATGATTTATTTATGACAAACCTGCCTCTACACCATTTTCTTTAGATAATTTGGTCTTACAGCATGTTTGGAACAGCTTGTAGGTGGTACACAAGAGGGGGAAGACAGAATTTAAACAAGTTAACATGATCTGGAACAAACTGCTTTTCATGCTCAATAACCACAGGTTATTATTGCTAAATTGAATTACATAATGTGGATGATTTCATTTCACATTTTTGTCCAGCACCCTTCACTGTTACATTACTTCCCCGTGTCACCTTAGCACCATCTGTTAATATGAAATGAATTCATTTAGTGTCATGGATGTAAAAAGCCAAAAATTATAGTTTTATGGTAAATCTGCTCCTTATGTTGGTCTGCTTTAACCATGGCTTCTTTTAACAACACAGATTTGATCAAAGCAAAGTCAAGCCACCGTTTCCTCATGTTAAAGGTCCCATATTGTATAAAGTGATACTTTCATGTCTTTTTTGACTATAAAGCAGGTCTAGGTTCTATAATAATACTGTGACAGTATCAAAGTGCTCAGTCCACAGAGAAATGCACACAGCCTGTATTCAGAAGCTGAGCCTTATAAACGAGCCGACAGGACTTCTGTTACTTTGTGATGTCACTACAAAGCAGTCACTGCTCTCAGTCGTGCCCCAAGCCCCGTCCACCTGGACCACAATCCAACCTTGCAGCATTTGGTTTCTCTGAGTGTTTACCTGAAATCTGCTATATTTTTATTTGATCACTCACCGACCTGTTGTTGCTAGAGCTCCAGAGGGAAGCCTGACAGAGGAGATGCAAAATTAAATTGAGATGATTTTTGGTACGAATATATCTTCTTATGGATATCAAAACTTCAAATAAAACACATGAGCACTTGAGCATAACCAAAGATCTAAAAGATTTAAAATATATATATATTCATTTTAACAATAAACAGATGAAGGTTGCACATGACAAATAAATGAACCAGGATTCAGCATCTAGGCCTAGTTGAGCTGCATTGATACAGGCAGATAAAACCTTTGCCCTGTCTTAATCACCTGTCAGCTCTGTCAGTAGCCCCCAGACCTCTAACCGAGGGGGAGTGTCTGATGTCCCATAATGCCCTGCCTCTCTGGTGTCTGTGGAGATAATGAGACAATACTGTACTGAAGCTATGACACCACGCTGGGTGGGAAGGTTGGTTGGGGTGCAGTAAGGACCGATAATGAGGGACAAACTCTTGCAGGCATGGGGGTAGTGGCGGTGGGTGGATGGTGTTTGGAGGCAACCGCAGCAGGAGGTTCAACATGAGCCAGGAGGGAGGTGGAGGAAGAGGAGACGGAGAGAAAGAGGAGGAACAAAGAGCAGCAACAAAATGCTGCGCACAAGTAAAAGAAAAAACACCGCTCACAACAGATTAATGAAGACACTGAGCAGCTGGACATCCAGTACATCCAGTACACTGTATACATGTGCCTGTGTGTGTGTGTGTGTGTATTTGTGGCTGTGAGTCTAAAACTTACGTGTCTAGCAAAGGAATGACAGAGCGAAAAGAAACCTCAAACTCTACCTCAATAACATCTCTATATAGTCTCATCTGCTCGTTTATTTGCAGGGAGTAAACCCAGCTCATTAAGTGGGAGGAAAAACATTGACATAAACACTCTTCAGGCTCTTCACCCCCCCCCCCTCCTGTAATGACATGACTATTATGATGGTAAGGGGGTGTTAATTTAGCCCAAGACAAACAAAGCTTCTCTAACTACCCCCTCTGTGTTATATTAATATAGCTGTGAATACTCTCCCTTAGGAGTCACCGTCTGAGCTCTGCTTTTCCCCCTTGCCTTTACCAAATCTCCCACACACTTTGCTTTAATTTGTGCTTCTGTAACTTTCTTTATTTTTTAGCTTTTTAGCTATTTTGCTTTCTTCCCTTTTTACTCAAATCCTCATTTCCCATCCATTCTTTAAATTTTCTTTTAAATTATCTTCCTCTCAGATTTGTCTTCCAGGTAAGGAAGATGAAAACATTTCCTTCTCTTTTTTTTATCCTAATCACATACACGGGCAGATTTTTTTTTTTTTTTTTAATATTGTCAGTTTTCAGGCGGTGTATTGGGAGATGTATGTGTGTAGCAATAAACATGCACACAAAGGCATGCAGGGCAGCAGAGTTACATTAATTCCCCGGCCCTCGGGAGAGTAGTGTATTGATTGGGCCTTGGTGCGGTTTGTCACAGGTGATCACAGTGATTGGGCCACTGCTCAAGCGTGTTATCCAGCTCTGCCCTGGAGGAGAGCACTGTAAGGACTTAAACAGCACAAACTGACTGGCACTAATGGAGAACACCACTCTTATTATATGAGTCACTTGTCTGCGCTGTCAAGTGGAGCGAGAAAATGACTGACACGCAGAGAAGTAGCGTATCAACTGAACGGCTTTGGGCTTGAGGACAGTGAGGAGTTGTGTCAGTTCGGGACACATAACAGGTGAAATCTGAGCCTTTCAGCGCACGACCTTGGCTTGGAGTCACAGTGAAAGTCGCAGCCTTTCACTTGCACAATAGTGGAGGGTTGCTCTCCCTCAATACTCAACCTACATCTTACGACCCTGTTCCCGCCTTCCTGACATTCTTCTCCTCTAGTCCCAGGACCTGCAGGTGTGAATCCTGCTGGGCTAACATGCACGACATCCACTCCCTGTTTCTCTGCCTCTCTTTCTCTCAAGCGCACTCACAAAATAAATCCATTCCATGTCCATTCTCACCTCTCTCAACCCTTGTCCTTATTCACACGTCACCCTGGCAGACTCCTGTTTCACTCCCTCACAAGACCATACTTCATGTTTCCATTAATTTACCTCAAATCCTTTGTACTTTATTTTGCTTGATTTTGCAAGCATAATATATTCTTAGATTGATTTCCTACCTTCTTCAGTTCACTTCACCACCCTATGAAAATCAAGCAGACCTGAAACTTGTTTAATAAACCAAACTGTGTTATGATCCTGTGATAAAGCGCCTAACAGGCCATGTCTTCTTATTCAGATTTCAGAGTGGGCTGTTGAACTGTAGTCACTGTCATGTATAAAACAATGGAGAATTTGTCTTATTCTCTTCATGACATTTATTTTGGGTTGTTGCTCATGTTTTCCTTCTTCAAGCATGTATTACCATTGAAGATACTTTTATAGTATAGGTGGGTTTTTTCCTTAGCCACAATATGTTTAAATTTGACTACTCGTAGGTTTCAAGCATCAGTTCTTGAAATTATATTTACAGAAAATATAGTTCCTTATATTTAAAAAGAATGATACGGGTATGGTACTGCATATAGTACAGCTTGATTTTCAAAGCGTCTTGAAATGAATAGAAACCATGCAGCGGCTGCCTGGAAAACAAGATATCAGTCTAAAAAGGTGTGGCATGCTTTGCAGCAATAGAGTAAAGTGTACATTTTCTGTAATTAATGGTCTAAAACAGTGATTTCCCAACCAAAGTACTTGTATCTGAGGGGGTACTTCTGCAGTAGCTTGGAAATATTGTAGAGTAGCTAAGCTAATTTGAAAAAAATAGAAAGTATCATAGAATTATGAAATGAATTATGAAAACTAGTTAGCAAGCGAGCAGGGAGGTCTTAATAATTAGCTAAAAGTAATGGGTCAACAGTTGGAATTGTTTATTAAGTTATACAAATGGTTGAAATGCACCACCTTGTCAGTAGTGAAAATATAAACTTGACCAATTAAACATTGATGGCTCCATTTAAAAGCAGTTCAAATGAGCATATTTGGAACATGATGGTTGGTGTTGACATAGTCAGGGTGCTTGAGTTCCTCTGACAGAGCTGTGGAGGGGTTTCGTCTCACAAATACTGCTGGGAACCAGGAGATTCAGAAGTGCCTGTATGGTCCCTTTAATTTTCACCTTTCTCACATTTGAAAATCAGAAAACAGCACTTTTTTAAGCATCTCCATTAAATCTAGTAATTTTTACTAATTTCTTCCTGCCTGAAACGATGATGAGAGCAGGAAAACAGTGAAAGTATCGTTGCTGGTATACCAGAGGTGGTAAGGATATTTACATGCATTACTTTAAAGAGAGGAAGAAGAGTCTTTCCTCTGGATTAATACCTAAAAATAACTCAAGATGCTCATCAGTTGCTAGAATAGGATGAGACTGCAGATTCTTTGCCCAGTGGTCACAATTAACGCTGAACCCTCAGTATTGCCAAACGGCCTCCGGAGATCTATTAGAATTACCATAAGCAAATTGGTCAACAACTAGACATATCCCACATGTGGGGTTAGCAGAGTATGACCCTACCCAGTCTCCCTGCTGACTGACACTGTTCCCTCGCGACCTTTGGCACAGTCAGCTGATCGAACACGCCACCTCAGAGCTGGAGTAAGCATTGTATAGGAGCGGGAAAAAAACTAAACAAAAAAACACAGCCGTCTGCATTCCATCAAACATTCATAACCTGACCTGGCATAAGAGCGGAAACTCTTAAAAACCCATGAAACTGCACTAGAGGGTACACGTTAATGTAAGGAGGGTGGAAAAGCGTAACAGCTTTAAAATATTAACCTCTTTATAACAGTTTGATGGCTTAATCGCCAATCAATAGCATTGTGCAGCGGCAGTGGCTGGGTGGGAACAGGATGGTGGTGATGAAAAATGCATGAGGCTGGGGCTGAGGCGGGGGGCCAGAAAATTAAACCCTGCCCGCCACATTTGCTGAGTTGCAGCGGTGGAGCTGGGATAAGTTTGAGTCGGGAGGTTTGTGTGTGTGTGTGTGTGTATGTGTGTGTGTGTGTGTGTGCATGTAGGGGTGTGGTTTCCCTGTGGTGTGTTTTGCACCTGAGTGAAACAAATAAAAACACTCTGGCGATGGAAAACGTGACACACACACACACACACACACACACACACACCAGTGTTCTGCAGAACACTGGTGGGTGTGTGTGTGTGTGGCGCGTTTTCCATCGCCAGAGTGTTTTTATTTGTTTCACTCAGGTGCAAAACACACCACAGGGAAACCACCCCCCTACATGCACACACACACACACCACACACCCACACACACACCAGTGTTCTGCAGAACACTATTGTTTTTCTGCCACAAAGTTTAAAAGGAAGACAGCTTTGACTTAACTGTTTCATTTCAGTCATCGATCCCGTAAACACAGAAACATACTCAACTATCACTGAGGAAAGAGGGTGATGAAACTCGGATGGGAGACGCCGTGACTCTTCTGCTCTTGAGCTGAAACTTGGTCACAGTGCTGTAGGACTCCTGCTGGCAAACAAATCTTAACTGTGACCCTAAAATCCAGTCTATTTTTAGTGTACCCTTAATTCCTATCTTGTTAGGACCAGAAGGCCTCAGCTTCCCCTGGGTCATGAAACATTAAAGACCCCTTCTGTACAAATTAAACTGACAAAATCATATTTACACTCAGAAACAGCTTGTATCTCATGTGTGATGTCTCGTTTTCAATTTGTAAAATTGGGTATATTTATCTATAAAACAATCAGGATAACTCGATCATTTCATTTCATCATCTAAACTCAACACTGTCCTACCCAGGGTAGTTCAAACTCATTAAATAACACCCACCTCTTTTCTGGTATGCTATGGTTCATATCATGAGGGCATACCTTTAATGAAAGTCATTATCTGTTATTAAAATAATAGGACTCTTTTTAAAAGTGACTCTAGTGGCTATCTGGCCCATTACTTGCAGCCTGTAGTAGTGGTCAGTCCAGCCTTGTAACCCATGAGGTGTCTTACTGTTATCTATCTTGTTCCTATAAGCTGCAGTGCAGAGGTAGGTCCTACGAGGTTGAGCTGCTACACCCACATGCTTCTCGCCTCTCTGTCGGGTGCCGTGCCCCACTATGAGGCTGTGATCTCACCTGTCAGAGTGAATTTAGCGGCAGGTGAGCTCAGCCTGTGGCTACCTGCAGACTACAGCCTTGTTTTACGCTCCAGTTGGCTGTCTCCTGCTGAACATGATGCAGGAGGAAAATGGACAATGACCCCACCCAACCCCCGTCCCCCACTCCCCCTCCAGCTTCCAAGTCAATGCAGGAGAAGGGTCAGGAGTAGAGAGAGGTTGAAGAGAAACAGAGGGAGAAAGGACGAGGAGGGGCGTATGTAACATTTTAGCTAGTGTTTCCTGGAAGAGTTTTTATAAACTGGCAGAACAGCGGGTGGCAAGTTGCAATCTGACAGTGATGTAATTGTCCCTGCTGCTAACGTGTCTGACACAGAGCATGTGAAATCTTTCAAAATTAATTCACTATCAACACTTTCAGAATAGGAGCGTATTCAGGGGAGAGAAAGGAGGAGCTGCTGAAGCTTCCGTGGCCTTGAACGGTCCATCAGCCAAGCCTTTCTCCTTCATCCTGCCTGAAGTAAGCTGGGCTCTGCCCTCGACACGAAAAATAGCTTCGTCATTGATCAGAATGCATCCTGGCAAACAGGCATAACCAAAATAGCATGGCCATTGATCTTGAACGGAAGACTGATCAATCTTTATTAGTTCTGAGCAAAAGGCCTGAAACGACGACAGCAGCACAGCTTTATATTGAAGAGGTTTCTGGAAAGTCTGCTCTCCTACGATCAAACACAGTCATACTGTACACACTCGCAGCTCAGACAGAGGGCCTGAGTAACCTCTTCACACACACAATGAGCCTGTGAGAGCGTAGTCAGACAAGCAGACAGAAGCGTGCAGGGAAGTGTTACAGTCAGCAGGAACCGGCTGTGTTGAACAGCAGCACCTGGCTTAAAGGATAACACTTCCCCTGATCCCCTGTATCTACGGGGCTCGGCCAGCTGAATACACCATCTCATAACCGTGGAGGGGGTTACCTACTGCAATAGCAGCCGGCATCATTTCTCTGGAAGTGGATGGCATCAAAAAAGAAAAAAGAAAAAAGCAAAAAAAAGAAATACATCGATACTTTCCATGATATAAACTACCCTCACTGAGGGACTAGGGACCCATCTGCATCTGATTACAAGCTGTAAATCTGGCAGATCCTTTTTTTACTGTCTACACATATAGCTCAGCATGTTTATTGATCGGAGTGGACATTGTGATACCTTGTGCAAACATCCATAAAAAATGCTAGCACTACTTTCAGCTGCAAATGTGAGAAGTTTCTATAAGAACCTGTTTCTCCTCTGTGTTTGCACCTAAAACCCAAGGCTACAAGGAGTAGATAATTACTGAAAAAAAAACTTGATATATTTGTCAAGTGACGGCTGAGACACAAAGAATTGAAAAAAATCATGTCTCCCTCATTATACATAAGGGGAAACAATTATCTAAAAAAGCTGAAAACAGAAAACAAAGCAGTCTGGGAGAATGCATGACACCCTGAGGGCGAAGAGAAGAGCCAGCAAGTGACAAAGAGGCGGAGAGATACATGAAGAGGGAGGAGGGTGCTGCATTTAGTCTGCTTCCTATCTAATGTATGGGAAGTTTTGGTTGCAGAAATAAGAGAGTGAGAGGTAGAGAAGGAGGGTAAGGAGAGACAGAGAGAGAAAGCGAGAGGGGGAGTTAACGGGGTAAACAGAAATGTCTTTGATCCTGGCAGACAGATGTTGAAGAGAAGCTGTCTTTTCTGTGTAAAGGCCCACCTGAGCTGGCAGGTAGCCGTGCCCAGATGGCTCTTTGTTCCAAACCCTGCACTAATGAGCAGATAGAGAGACGGAAAAGGAGGGGAGGGACTCTGGCAGGGGCAACGAGGAGGGGCGAGAGATTTGAGGGTGGCATGATGGGGTGTTTTTCAGCTGGCACACATACAGGAGTGTTAGTACTGATGTACTGATTACATCTCATTTACAAGCCTCTAGAGTCCTGTCTGGACAGCAGGAACCAAACACCTGTGACTCTGAGATGATGTCATCGATACCCAATCGCTCAGATGCGCAGCAGTACGCAGCAGTTTTGCATATTCATTACACAATCCCATGCATCAATAGATCAATGCTTTCATATGCATACAAACCACAGTGGTGTACGACAGATCAGTCACCCAGCAGAATAATCAAATACCACAATCTTCCCCTGGGTCAGTGGATACACTGGGTGTGGGGCAAGACAGTGACACACATCTACTTTGATGTGTATCTGCACGTTTGTGTGTTTGCACACGGGGAGGTTGAAGATATATGAAAATGTGCAGGTAGAAATTTAAGGAGGAATGTGTGCAGTATAACCACAAATATAAATACACTGAGTTGATTTATTCTGGATGTTTTAGCTGATTAAAATCCTCACTTGAATTCAGGTAAAAGATTCTTCAGTGACCTTCAACTATGCTATACTGTCACTCGTGATAATGACCCACTTTAAAGGTTTGAACATTCAAAAGTCAGTATCTGAAGAGCAAAGTCCACATGAGGAAATATTAAATAAAAATAAACCTAGTTTTCTTGTGTCATTTTATTCTCATTTACAATCACATCTGTCTTTTTATTTATAAGGCTATGGTATCTAACTTAGCTTATTAACTAAGTTGAGTTCAAAACTAATAACCATAACACCAGATTACAAGATAAGGTGGTTTTAAAAATTCCTCACACCAACTCTTAACTGGAGAAGACGAACTTCAACATAAACTGAAGTTAGAGAAACTCATTCCTCTGAGGTGATGGCTGCTTTGTGTGACTATATTGTCTTGTGTGATGTTGTAAAAAAACAGGGTCTTGATCTGAACGAGACATTCCTGACTTAATAAAGCTCAACTAACAAACTAAAGTCTCAGAAAAAACACTTTAAAAGGTGCTATTTGCAAGTTTTATCTGCTGCCGAACGTGGTTTCTTGCTGGGAGCAGGTCGTGGTGATTGTAGGTTGACAAGAGCCTCAGCCATCAAAACATGAAGTCATGATATGCCCTCTGAGCAGTGCTATGTCTTCAGGGCAAGTTGGAGGCTGCAGTGAGTCGCTATCAGAAAGTGGTGGTAGCTGGTTAGCATGCTAACTTCAGTAGAAGAAAAGACGGTGGTTAGTCTATCTCCTGTAGGTCTGTGCAAAGCCATGAAGATGAAACAATATCAGAATCTGTTGCCAAGAGCCTAGCGTAGCACAACGCTTTAGTTGACCAATTATGCCCCCCAGCAAAACAATGCTTCATGCTACAACTGCACATGTACTCAAACGCACATAGAACATACACTGACACAATACAAGTATTTCCCAGAGGGATTATGAAAGAGAATGAAAAAGTATCTCGAATTTAATGACGATTACACAACATAAGAAACATATGCATGAGCACGATTATGTCACACAACCCAACACAGAGCGATCATTTACAATGGGAATGAGAGTGAGGAAAAGAAAGGAAAAGGGCATTATTATAATGAATAACACACCATTTCTCAACAAAGAACTAAAAACTATAAATCAGAACATTTACACTTTTCCGTCCCTCTCCTTAAAATGTCCGTGACTCTGTGTTTAAAATAATTTACATTTTTCTGTAGTTCAGTCCAAGCAGATGGAGCTTCCTACGCAAAAGTCCTTTTTACCAAGCTCCGTATGTACCCTTGGTAAATTCAAGAGCAGAGAGCCATGAGCTCGCAGGCTGCAGTTTGACATTGGTGGTGTAAGTAAATATGAGGACAGATGTAATGGAAGCTCCTAAAGGATGGCCCTTATAAATGAGGGAGTACAGGCAGATTTATAGACATAGGCCTAAAATGTAATAATCAGTCAACAAAACAAATGAGGATCAAACTGAGCTGAAAAAATGTGGAACTGTCATGCACAGTTTGGTTTGCAGACTTTCAATCTGCTGTGTTGTGCTAATGTTATCTTACTAATTAGTTTTAGCAACATTACAGCTGGAAACTCTATCTCTTTCTTATGCTGCGTGTGTTATCTGTTCAATAGATATAGATATTATATTGACACTTTATCTGGTTAATTCTGTATCTGGGTCTTTTGGTTTTTCTGTCTGTTCAAAGAGGAGAGCTACAGCAGTGCCCATTGTACGATGGGACCAGTTCCCTACGAACTCAAGACAGCATGTCAGAAATCATGTGTCAGTACCATGCAGTGAAAAGGTACGAAGCCCTGCTGCTCTCTAACAGGTTTCTCAGTTGTTTTCATGCTACTCCCACGTTTGTTCCTGACAGACAACTGTCATAATTCACATGGTCCCTTAAGGTTCCTGTAAGGTAAACCTAAACATATGTTGTTTAAAGTCTCTGGGTAAGTGACAACCTACGTCGTGTCATGTGGGATGTTTCATGTGTCTTAAAGGTGCCAGTATACTCCATCAGAAGCGCTTGTCAGATGGTGCAACAGCTTCAAAAACCCTCCCACACCTTTCCGACGTTGGAATTGAGACCAGTCTGCGTCCCACAGTTTCCGTAACTTTCCGAAAAACGGAAGCTGTGTATAGGAGAGAGAGGAGCCATGGTTTAAACGTCTCTTGATTCTTATTAACATTAACAATATGAATGCCATCCCAGAAAGACTGTTTGAAATTGTCATCCCCATATTTAAAGGATTACTGCAACTTGCCCCTCCATATGATGTCGCCTTTTCACTCCACCTTCGAGTATGGTCGTTCTGAACAGCTATGAGTGCTTTCTCCTTTATATTTGGTCAGATGACACATTGTACAACCGAGTTCGTCTGAAGCAAAATGAACCCTTCACACTCATCAAAGGCAACCAGCTTTGCCACTGTCTCCTGCTCAATGTTTGGGCAAAAATGTTGAAAGATTGACAGTAAGTCAACACTTCACCAAAACTATAGCTCCATTTTGGCTTCAGAAAAACTTCCTAAATATCTGCCAATATGCAAAACTGCAGCTGTGAACCTGTAATCCCGATAGACAACAACTCTAGAGTTTCCTATCCCTTGACCTACTGTCAGTGGAAGGTATCAAGATATTCTTCCCTCCTGCTCACTAAAAGCTCTGCATGGTCAGAAAATCCTCCTGAGGCCACTGAATATTTCTTATTTTCAGCAGATTTTGCAAACTGACGTTATGTTACCATGGTCATTAAAATGCAAAGTCCTTCGTAGTTTTATCTTAAATATATCTGCAATGGTATACGTCTGTCAAGCAGCGAAAGTGAAGAACTGTTGAGTCACACTGTATCACACTACACTGCTTCAGCACAATCTGAATCCAACTGATTTATTGGCCGCTTAAAATGTTTTTTTAGAGGCATTGAGTTGTTGATAGTGTATTAAAGTGTGTAGAGAATGAGTGTCGACAGAGAGACAGACAGAGAGTCAGACAGAGAGACTCCTAATCAATAGCTCCTTAATGGTCATCTTTATAGCTGGACAATTGTCCTAGCAGCCTGGCGCTCTCTGCTCTCCTTCCTTGCACTTGGGATGTGGTGGTAGTCAGCCTGCCTCGCTGAAGGACGTCCGAAGAGTTTCAAAGGCGATAACAAATCAAACTGTTCCCTGAATCTAATATCAAACAGGCCTGGTGTCAGCATTTATTAGAGAAATCAGATTCTCCCCCTCCTCCATCCCCTCGTCTCCCCCCTTCACTCTCCCACTTGCAGTATTCCAACACACAGCGGCCCTTTGAAGTCGAAAGAATGCAGGATCGCAAATTACCCAGGAGACGTAGCTGATAGTCTTTGAAGCCCTCCTTTGATAGTGTTGTTTTCTCTGCTCCCCCTGCATCTCTCTCCCTATATCTCTCACTTGCTTTTCCCTTCTTTCCACACACAATGAGGCTAGCAAACATTAATCTGCACAAAGGTGAGATTACACATGCATATTATAATACTTGCGCTCAGTCAGAGCAATAACCATGACCTGCAGAAATGGACAAGAACCCTCCAAGCAACATTTAAAAGGAAAACTTAAGGGGGAACAAGGATCATAATCCCCAAAACTTCATTGTTTGGATTTATTTATTTCATTTTACAATAAAAGCGGTGGACCACTCCCCTTAAGTTTTGTTTTTTTGTTTAAACAGAGAAGAGAAGGAGAGAGACCTTTGGTTTTGATCCACCTGCCAGAATAAGGATCCCAGCACTGCTGTAACTAACACTGGGCCTGTGGTATAGTTAGCTCTCTGTTTCCCCAAAGAATGACAGATGGAAAGTCCATGGGCATGATGTAAATTTCCCTTAGCCACAGTCTATTCACAACTTCCTTCAGCATCCTCTGTGCATATGTAAGTTGTCACGGAGCATTTCTGTTTACTCTGGTCTCTTCTAAGTACATCATCAGGGAATAAATGTAAAGGCACTCAGAAGTTATTTCTTTGTAGCCTGACAGCTAATGCAAGGACGTATCTGCTTAGGAAAACTGACAACAAGCTCCCACTTGTTAAATAGCTGTTATTTGGTTTAAGCCTGACAGAAAGAGAGGAAGATTTTATTTATTCATTTTTTTTTTTTTAACGAAAGACGAGGACAAAACATTATGTAAAAGCTGGAAACTGAAGAGAAGATTTGTTCATATAGCCTGTAAAATATGCTGACTGTTCTGTCTGGGAGATCCAGATGTTACAGAGATGCTGTTTGTGTCAAAACATATATCTGTGGATTTCAAGTACTTTGTTGCTCTCATGTTGGGTTTTATCTGTGTTATTTAAACATGTTATCTACAGTGGCAAGAAAAAGTATGGGAGCCCTGGTTTTCTGCACTGATTGGTCATAAAATGTGACCTGATCTTCATCTAATTCACACATGTAGAAAGAAAGTTTCCCTAAGCTAATATCACACATTAAACATTGACAGTGCTGGTGGAAAAAGTAAGTGAACCCTTGGATTTAATAACTGGTCAAACCTCTTTGGCAGCAGTAACCTCAAACAAGCTCTTCTGGTAGCTGCTGATCAGACCTACCCACATTGGGTGGGTAGGTTCTTCACAGACCTACCACATTGGGTAGGTCTGATCAGCATTCTTCCTTATAGAAGTGCTTCAGGATGTCTGGTGTGAACGAGTCTCTCCAGGTCACTCCACAGCATCTCTACTGGGTTATGGTCTGGGATCTGACTGGGCTACTTCAACAGTTGGGTCTTCTTTGTTTGAAGTCATTCTGTATTAGATTTACTTTGATGTTTAGCGTCTTAGTCCAGTTGCATCACCCAGCTTCGACTGAACTTCAGCAGGTGGACAGCCACCTTGAAAAACTTGGGAATTCCCTTTGATGATGGTGCGCTGTCCAGCCCAGAGGCAGCAAGACCCCAAATCATGACGCTCCCTCCTCCTTACTTCACCTGTGGGATGCAGTGCCCTTTCTACACCATGCATGTTCTTCCCAAACAATTCAACCTAGTTTCATCAATCTTCAAAACACCTTGCTGGTAGTGCTGTGGCATGTCAGGGTGCTCTTTGGCAAACTTCAGGGCTGCAGTGATGTTTGTTTGGAGAGTAGCAGCTTCCCTCTGTGGTTTCCATGGTAGGACACTATGCTGCATGCAAGCCTGCACCATGATTTGTGTATGGTCTACTCGTGAACAGAGCTGTTAAGCTGCTCCAGTGTTTCATCTCCATTGTGCTGTTGAAGTCATCTTAGCTGGACGCCCACTTCTAGGGAGAGTAGCCACAGAACTAAATCATCTCCATTTATAGGCAGTTTGTCAAAGTGTGGAC
Organism: Seriola dumerili; assembly: GCF_002260705.1. Lineage (NCBI taxonomy): Eukaryota > Metazoa > Chordata > Actinopteri > Carangiformes > Carangidae > Seriola > Seriola dumerili. The sequence continues at coordinate 81,391 of NW_019175108.1, forward strand.
TGATGAATATCTAAACTCTCTGAATTGACTTTGTAACCTGTTCCAGCTTTATGCAAAACAGTTCCTGAATGTAGGTCTTCTGAGATCTTTTTTTTGCAAGACATGTTTCACATCAGCAGATGTTTCCTGTGAACAACAAACTCAAAATGTTTAAGACAACAACGCCAAAGCAAATACACATCGACAGATGTTTTATCCACCTAGGATGAAAATCAACAAACGTATTGCACAAAGCAATCAGCACATTTATAGTACAAATGAAACCACCCAGGTTGCTGGCTTCATGTGCAAAGCAGGCCATTATTTCTTCTTATGTTATTGGCAGATTCCCTCCCATGAGAAATAGTGGGATTACATCAACTGTCCATCAGTGACATGCTGTAATCCAGTCAATGCTTCCAAGGACACTTTGACCATCTATGTTCTAATCTCTGGCTTTTCAGTGGGCACTAAACTGACTGGACTGTCATGACTCACTAACCCACAACAGTGACTCATTATGTAAATTAGCACCGGACTGAGGACACTTTTATAGTTGATGTGAAGAACTTCTTTTTTTTCTGGAAAAATGTCAAATTTCTTTTAAGTTTCCTTCCTTTTCATGTCACAAGATCTAAAAGTTTAGTAAATTGTTCTGAGCACATATAAAACTGATACCGCACTCCTCCTGTTCTTTACTTTTAACCACCAGGGAATTCAGTGCATCATCTCCATAATCCAAGTACAGATCATTTCCTTAGAGATGATGTAACCATTTTGAATTCAAGTGTAATGACAGTCCATTGTAGCTGGGTTTTAAAATTCTTTCATAAATCTTAAATGGCCTCCCCTTCATCAAAGACATACTACTCGAGAGCTCTTTGGTGTGCATTTGAGTGTGACAGGTTTGACAAACTCTGCTTGGTTTTTGAGTGATCTTGAAGAACATGATTGCCTTCCTGTGAGCATTACATACACTTGAAGGGCAATATGTTGCATGGCGATGATGACGGTAACACGCAGATGCACAAAAATACGCAAGTGCACCCACTCGGTGTCGCACACTGGTTTGAAAGCTCATATGCGCAGACCTTTCCCTGATGTAGAGCACAAGCTGCATCGCTCTGGTGGTTTGGGAGCCTCACGTCCACTTAGATAATTAACAGTGATCAAGGGTCGTACTGCCTGTCATAGTTGCCTCATGTTACTGCCTGTTCAAAAGGACTCAAACTCACTGGCCTGAGCTGAAAGGAAAGCTATACACAGGCTCATATTCACATCCAATAAGCCCCAGTGTAAATGTGAGTATAGGTTTTTGAGGTGGGGGCTGGAATCTGACTTATTTAATATGAACAAGGGAAGATCAAGCGCCTTCCACCCACATCCACAGAAGGCTTTGAAAGGGACCCAAAATATAGAACACACTCGAACTGTGCCATTTATTATAGCACTACTTACTGAAACCCTGTTTGAGATTCTGAGTTTTCTAGATTTAGATTTTTTTTTTTTCAGTCCATTTGTCCATTCTGGCATTGTTTGGTTAAAAAGAAAATGCTAAATTACACTACATACCTAACACATTCAAACATACATACTCTCACACATATATGCACAGAAACCTAACCACATATTAAAAACCTCACCCACTGCTTATTACGGACGGTTGCTCTCTACCGTAGAGGAAGTGCAACCCGTCCACACCACAGTGGCTTTTAGCACTTCCAATTCTCCAAGGAGAAGAAAAACAAACTGAATAAAGAAAGTGAGGAAAGAAAGCAACATGTTCAAGAGGGCACACCATACTGTATGTCACTGCATGTTCTAGCCCTGCTACCTACTGGACTGGTTTGAAAGAAGGGGACTTATCGGTGGCACTAGGCTTCGGGCTAAATGGGGATCTGCTATGTAGTGAAGTGGGATGAGCTGCAGTTTCTGCTGTCCTCAATGTAACGTAACTATAAACTCTCCTGGTTAAAGTAGGGATCATTTAGGTTTATGTTATGATCAACAGTATAAATCATCTCAATATTTTTGTTTCGTGTGTCACTGACTGGTCTAAAAACTACAGTACCAATGAGGTTTGGCTGTGGTTGCAATGGAGCAGAATCCAGTCAGAGGTCCAAATCAAAGAGGTTTCAAAATGCATGTTGTTGAATTTGTGAACACAACACAGTGCCATACTCACTGAATCAAGCCAAAATTCACCCAGAATCCAAAAATCAGTCGATTGAAGCTGCAGATTCTGCTTTCAGTGCTCTCAACAACAAAATCTTTAGCTGTCCTCCACCACACTTCCCATAATTTTAAGCTCTACAGTTGGATGTTTCTTGCTGAAATGCACCATGGGAGTCGTAGTTAACACTTACCTAGAAATTATTATATACACAAGCTACCTGTCACTTTTTAATCAAAGAACCAGCTAATTTCTCAGCGCCATTGTTCATCTTTTGTACTGCTGATTTAATCAGAGGAATTTCATCCAAGCCTTATCCAAGTCATAGAAGTGCTCCAACTGTGAGTCACATAACATTATCTATGAGTAAAATGAATGGGACAGTCAGCCTTTAGAGTTTTCCATAGCTAACTATCTGCCTGCCTTCTGTCCACACCCGGCAAGTATTACTAGACTTTTAATTAAAGAAAGAAACTTCAGTTGTTAGTGTGTAGTACTTTGGAATCATCAGATATTTTGGTAGGGACTTGAAACTGACTTTCAAACGCTATATGTCTACACCTTACTTATTTATGAATTTACTACAAATTCTATATAGTCCTAAACCCCAGCAAAAAAAAAAAAAAACCCTTTGGTGCTGCTGATGAGATGACTTAGCACACAAGTCTCAGTTTGGATTGGTTCATGGGGCTCCAGACCACATCCATCATGGCTGAACGCTTTGTGCTTGAAACCACTGAGCCACTGGGACGCCCTGTCTTTTTGAAAGTTTTAATTAAACCCTTTTTTTTTGCATGTGTGTAGGCTTTATAGAAGTGTGGTATTTTGTATGTAGGGGATGTAATACCACATCTGTGTTGGGACATTCAGTAGTGTCAGCGGACTCTTTTCTGCCTCACCAAAGGATTGTTTAATATAAGCCACACACGTGCCTGGTGCCGTGTGTGTTTGCCCTTTAAAGAGCAAGAGAAAAGTCATTCTGAGTCTGCTGTTAGTATAAAAAAATAGTTGTAAAATTACATTGTGCCCAAGCTATTTTTCTACTTGATTTGTGTGTATGGAGTTTAGGAGCAATTTTTTTATAGCTGAAACCAGCCAATAAATCAATTAGTCAATTTGCTAACAATTAATTGATTAATTGAAAAAATAAGCTAAAGAAATCAAACATTGGTTGCAATCTCACAACTTTATTTATCTGTGGCTCTCTCAAAGACAAAGATTTTGATTTCAAGAAACTCATAAAAGGTCAAATAAAAACTTAAATGAAAATATATGTAGATTAGTTCATAGAAATACTATCATCATTCATACAGACTGACAGGATATTCATTAATGTCGCTGCTCATCCCTGTGGTCAGTCATACACAGTTCTAAAGGAAACAAAAGTGTTTTCCCCTGGCTGAACTAGAAACACTCTCCCCTCCACAAAGCCAGTTCAAAACAATGCCATAAGCACTGCTGTGTGTCTCTCAAGGCTTCAGCAGTGCAGTAATGCATATTGTAAGCTCACAGAAAACAGCACAGTACACACTGGGGTGCAGCGCCTTTTCATCTCCACATTATCAGTGTGAGAAAGCTAATGAGAGCTATTGTATGTGCCTGTAACCCCATCAGCTTTATCCTATTGAGCCGAGCGAGCATGCAGCCAGTTCTCTGCTACTATGGGACTAGTAAAAGGTGTGTATGTGTGTGTGTATGTCTGTGAGTGTGAATTAGAGTTGAAGTATAGGGATGGAGGGGTTAAACTGAACACTTTGGAGAACCGCGGCATCTGGGAGAACGGATGAGAGAAGGCTTCTCTCTCTGCACAGTGATGCACGGAAACAGAGGCTAGATTCTCTTTCTTTACCCCTTTCTTTCGCATTTCATCACCATTTTAGTGTTGTAGACCAGGGAGGGAGGGGAGGACCCCTCTGATGGGACGAGAGGAATCTAATCTTAAGGTTGAGGGGGTGGAATTAATATACGTTAGAAATGGGAGAATAGGGAAGGAAAACAAAGAAAGTTAATTGTCTCATGACCTTGTTTGCCTTTATTCACTTTTGTGGAGAAAGTGTTTAAAGACAGACTCTGCACGCTCACTTAATTCAAACCATAGACCCACCTCGGTGTTACTGTGCCAGTGTGCGTCTGACAAAACCCGTCATAGTACATTTCTATTCCAAGCTGTAAATCATATCAGAATTTGCTCTAATGTGACCACTTGTAAGGAAGCCCAGAGCTTCTGAAAGCCAGCAGGTTGCTTGGATGGTTGAGATCTACTGAGTCTTCAGGCCTCCGGCTAAATCAAACAGAGACTTTTAATGATGAGATATGTTATCAGTTTACCAGATAAACAATGTGACCAACACTGGTGCTTAACTCTATGTGATGCCACTCTTATTAACCTCTATCTCATCATTTTTTTTTATGTGGTGCTGCTTGTGGTATTTTCTCTCTCAAGACCACTTCATACTTCAAGCCCTACTCTGAGCTGTGAATGCCTGGTTTACCTCTGTGGTTTGCACACTCAGTTTGAACTGCAGAGCATACTGAAAATATTTTCAACTAAAGTTTTCTTGTATTAATGTTTGTGTTTGTCTGTAGTTTCCCAGCACCACCGTAAAAAAAAAAAGAGGAGGCTTCCTTTGACGTATTTCTAAACTTTTGAATAAATATTCATTCAGTCAATAAAAGATTTTACTGAAAAGACGGAAACCGTTAGTAGGACAGTGAGACATTATCCATGACAGCACAGCACAAGTAAAGCTTCTCATCTGAAGAAATTATAACAAACTCTAAACTGGTAGACAGAGTAGGGGTTGGGTTTAGAGAGAGAAAGACAAAAAGAGCGGGTAACATCAAGTCATTACAGGTCAGTGTGGAAAATAGGCCTCTTCTTACATTATTGTAATGCAAAACTTCATCCATATAAGATAAGGCGTCATTTAGAGACACATTCAGAAAAAAAAAAAAAAACGTATTAAAGTTTGGGTCTTTTAAGGCTACAAACAAATATGCTACAAAACTCAGATTATAGGAACGTATTCTGCATTTAAATCCGAATTCACAAGGCAACATGTTAAATGTTGCTTTCCTGGTGAAATATTTAATGTTTTATAACCAAATGCTTCCAGCCTGACCAGGAGCAATGCTTAAAGGGGAATTCCAGTCATTTTACACATTGTCAGTTTAGGAGTCATGAGGAGAAATCCTCAGCATGTGAAACAACAAACAGTTGTACAAAGTTTTCTTTGGAGAAGTTTTATCAAGTCTGAGAGAATAACCCCGTTGATGTCATCAGGATTATTTGTGCTTAGGTGTAGCAGATCCCTAATGAAAAGATGCCATTGTGTTGCATTATGGGAAATGTAGGATTCAGCATTTATGGAGCTTTACCTATAGGAACTAAGTTTGTGTCACTACAACCTACTTACTCTATAGTGTGCTATATTTACCTTCCACCGTTTTACTTGTGTCTGAATCCTGAGGGTAATATTTATGCTCTATAAAATCACCTTAACAGAACAACAAAATAACAACTACTTTCTGCGAACAATGCTACAATGTAATGCTGCACATTTTACAGATGCAAAAATTACATTTGTGTGACTGCAACTATTAATGATGCCGCAAAATAATGATAATTCAAGTGTTCACAAAACCTGACTGTTTATTGTATAGGAAGTAGTAAATGGGTGGAAACAGCTTCAAAGTCAGATATATCTGAACCTCTGCTGCATCGATTTTGACCATTCTTTCTTAAATCTGTCTCTTGCAAGACCCCAAACTTTACGGAAATTAAGTATTAAATTGCTGATGTGCCCCTTTGTACTGTATGATTACAAATAGGGATGTGAAATTGGTGATCACTGATGCTGTATCTACTGTAGTTTTGCTTTTCCTGTGTCATATAAATAATCCAGATGACACCAGGAATTGCATGGACAAATCAAAGGTACATCACACAGAATTAGTTATTAGATGTCATTTGTTAACACAAATTTGAAGACCTTTTCTCAGCCTCTTTTCTCAACATGTGTTGCGTAATCTGATCATAAAGTAATGCTGTGGGTGATCTTTAATGTATTCAGTGGGTATATTTCACCATTTCATCTTTTACTTTCTAAAATAGTATGAACACAGTTTTTGGTTTGTCAAATAAGCTAACTTTAGATTGATTATTAAGGAATCAAAAGCTTTCCAAAGTTGTCCTGCAGCCAAAAGCACATTCTCATCATCTGAATTACTTAGCTTTAGTTTGTAGCTAACTTGTTACTCTAATACAGACTTTGAAACTAAGACGAAGTGTGTGACATCAATTTAAAGAGCCAAGTCTCTTAGTATTGGCAGCTGATTGCTCGTGCAGCCACAATGGGGTTTGCACTGCACGCTGGAATGTAAAAACCTTCCACCAAAGAGAAATATCGCTTTAAGTTAAGATATGACACAGCCTATTAAAACTCTGTGCAGCTCAGTTTGACAAGTTGAAGAAAGATATCTATATACGGTGCAGCATCCCCTCTCACAAGACTGCTGGACTGTGCATCCTGTTCTGCAAACCAAAGACGATATCAAACCCGCTGAAGAAGATGCAGAAACAGTCATTCATATTTCATAAGCAGAACCCGGTGCACACCCGCCTCCTCCCTCCCACCTTTAACGTTTGCTTATTAAATTTGCAACTGTCAAAGCGTACCTCAAAGCCTTAGCACAAACACGCATGCACGCACGCAAACACATGCAATTATTCTCAAAATCCTGGGTGTGCAGTAACACGCTCACACAAGATGCAAGGAACACACAAACACAGTCCCTCTGTTTCTATTCCCTCCCTGAGACAGGCACCCTGACTTTAAACTCATTACTTTGGACATGGTTTTTAATGGAGGCTCGATCCAGGAACACCAAGGTATAGAAATGAGTGAGACTGAGACAGAGAGAGAAAAAGGGAGAAAGGTTGGAGTAAACTTTTAATTCACACCATGCCCTCACTTCACTTGACCACAGACCTGTTTCTTGTGTGGAAGTGAAGAAATGAACCAGTGAATGCACCATTTAACCACGACAAGCCGGCAGAGGGGAGCCTGAAGGCCACAGACGAAGACACATCCTAACTCAGATACTCATCTCCTATTCTGTGTGTCCATGTAAATCAAACTCTGTCTGACCACCCGGTGCTTCTGTAATGCAGCAGACACTTGCCTCCAGAGAGTCATTGAGAAAGACCGACGCCTGGGGTGTCATGACGGCAATATTGCACCAGCAAAGCGCTAAATGACAGTGAGCTCACAGACACAGTGGTAGAAGTGGCGGAGATGCACTGATCAATGAGCAATCAATACGACCCTGCCAGGTAATCACAAACCACGGTGATTAACGGCAACCAATCAATTGCTATTAACCCCTGCATGTACCACTTAAACGGACTATCAGCGTCAATGTGCGTGATAAACGCCAGAAATGATCGGAGGCTGTTTAACATCCTTCTGTTTCTGTAGATGTCACCGAGCTGAAACCTTAGAGCTGTGATTCACTGTGTTTAACCCAACTCCCATGTCGGAGCAGACTATTAACGCCTGATGACTGTCAACACACCTTAAACAAAACTTCACTGCACTGAGTAAAACTCTTTCAGGTATGAAAAAAGACAAGATTTTTGAAGAGAAAAAATATAAAGAAAAACATACAGAAACAGACAGAATTCATGTCTTTTCCACCATTTCTTCCTTCACACTCCCATACAGACATGTGAGTACACACCCACACACAGACGCTCGATCACACACTCGCACTCGTGGGTGTGACACAGCTACATGCAACACACTAACCCCCATATGTTTTCACATGTAATCCTGCAGACTAATGTGCATTTTTCTTCAAGGAAAAATTGAGACATTCGTGTAACGCTGAACCATTTCCCTACACTCACAGTTGTCAGCGGCTTTCGTCTGTTTCGGTGCTGAAAACCAAAATTCACTCTGACAGCTGTTGTTAAGAGGGAAAGTGATGAATGAGCGTGTTCAGATGCAAGCAATCTGCAAAAAGCTGACTTTCATTGCAGCTAATGAGGAATGAAAACACTTAATAAGAGGTGGTTTCTGGGTGTATTGCTGACTGTGTACCAGAAGAGGGAGCTCCTAGTGGGGAAGCTGGGGCCAAGCAGCATCCACACTGTGTAAAATAGGTCAGAGAAGTCTTTCTCTCCCCCTCACACCTGGCTATACCCTGCGCTCACTTCCTCTTCACTTACTCTTAAATCCAGTAACACAATAACACCCTTTGCTTTCTCTCCCCCCCCCCTCTTGATCCTCTTAACCCCCCACATTTACTTTCCTGAGCACTCTGGACTTGCCCGCACCCCCCCATCTCAATGCTCCCTTCCTTTTCTCACTCACACTCCATTTTCCCCTTCCTCCACCTTCTTCTTCTGCCAGCCCCTCCCATCCTTTATTGCACGGCTCAGCACAACTCCCAAACTTCAGCCATCACAGAACTCTGACAAATATTCTACACGACGAAGCACTCTAACTCGCTGCTTACTTTGCTACTACGTTAACCTTGAGCTTGTGAAGGATGCTTAAGGCAGGATGGATGCCTGTGTGTCTCTCTCCCTCTCACTCTGTGCGTATGTGTGTGTGTTTCATCAAATGCAGATCAATATCACTGCAAGGTCACTTTAAAATTCAATTAATAAGAAAGTGAACATCCCAAGAGCTGTCGCCAACCCTGGGGGGCCAAACTCAACATGACCCAATCCCAGGGCACACAATTGGAGAAATAGAAGAGAAGAGAAATGGATAAATTCATATCTGTATTATTAAGAACAAAGCCATGTTTGGAGATGGGTTTGTCTGGAATGAATGTCTCACCAACTCCATGTTTTATTAATGGTCGTGGAGGAAGCCAGCTAAAGCATATTGTGTCTTGCGCCACCATCTGTGTGTATTTTTCTTTGCATGTGTTTGTGTGCGACCAAATGTGTGTTTATGCGTGCGAGTGCCTACTTCTGTCATGCTCAGTGTGTTTGGCTCATTAAGGTCAGGTGAGCGCGTGCAGTGTGACCACTTCCCATTGTAATAATCAAGTTGGGAGTGTGAAGTTTCGCTGTGTTGAATAACCAGTAATGTGCCACTTCTTGCATCCACACAGGGGGCTGCATTGAAATATGCATGTTGAGCCACCACTCAGTCTTAATATTTAAACCAGCCTGGAGGTGAGGCCCGCTCTAACACAGCCTGACAGACCGTGTGTACAAAACACTGGCTGCCTCCCATCTAAACTCGCATAGCGTGTGCGTGTGCGTGTGTGCACACACACACACAAACACACACAAACACACACACGCGCACATGCATGCAGCAGAGCAGTGCTTAAGCAGCGACAAACAGACAAACACATACACAAGAAAATAAACACAAGCTGGTTTAGACAGAGCCATAGATAAATCCATAAAATGAGTGTCCCATATGGAAGAAATGCTTTTATTAGCTAAGACTGAGCCACAGGGGCTGCTGGGAGGTCGGCTGGGATGGACCACAGGGATGTGACTGGCGCTTGTTTGTAGCGAGGCGTGGATGTGGAGTGGCAGAGAGAGAGACAGTGACCCACAGAGACCCAGGTGATCCGAGCGTTAATTACCGTCTGCTAATTACGAGAGGGATGCATCATTAAGCAGAGTGAGCCACCGGAGGGCTTGAGGACTCCCTGTCTCTCCTCTACTCCTCTTCCCGTCTCCTTCTTTTATTCCTGACCCCGATCTTCTGTCCCAATTAGCACTGCCCTGCTACCCCCCCACCCCCCACTCCCCACCTCCACACTCCCCCACTCCCCTCCCCTGTGTGTTTCCATCAACACTGCTGCAGCCGCTGTCTAAACACAGGCAGCATTGGCGGGACGCGCCATAGGCTGTGGGCACAGCACCTCCTCAAACACACACACAGCCATTAGAGGAGACAGCGCTAAAGAGGCCGTGTAGACACCTCTGTCTTCTTGCACAATGACTAATGTGGCGTCACAAGCTGTCATCCATGCCTCGCTGAGTCTTCCTTTCCATTCTCCCTCCCTCATTGTCTTGGATTCTCTCTCACATTTCTATCTGTAATATGATCTGTCTGTTTTTCCTCATCCCAACTCCCTCCCTCTACTATTCAAGTCAGTTTTTTTTGTTACACAGCACTTGAATGATAGCAAAGTGTGTGTGCTTGTGCTTCAAACAACTCCGAAGTGCAGGCACTTTCAAAGAAACAGCCTCAGACTGTTTGAGGAGGAGATGCAGTAAATGACAGGTTCGGCTGTTACGCAATTCTCCACCAGCCTCTAGTCCCTCTCCTGTCCTATGCCTCTCATCTTGCTTGAGATACGTGTTCCCTCTCTGACCCCCTGGGGTTTGAGGTAGGACAGGATCAGCTGCCGAGGGGTCACTTCTGAACCTTCTGCCAGCCAGACCATCTGGAACCCCACGACCACTGGGTCTGGGCCGTGGCTCCACCACCAGGAAGGCAGCGAGGAAACGTAGGTAGAGAGCAAAAGATACAGACGAGAGAGAGAACGGGCGAGGAGGGAGGGGGATAATGAAGGTGAGGCAGGGAGGAAAGTGAGAGAGAAAGATGGTAATAGATCAGAAATGATGGAGATGAAGGGAAATAAGGGAGGAACAACTCTCAGTAACAAGGCTGAGAGTAGACTTTGTTGTAACATGAAGGAGATACTCTTGGACTAAGCACTGCCGACAAGCTTTGCTGCACATTATTTAGTGTGAATGTTTGTGAGTGTAATTCTATGTAGCTCATCATTTTGGTCTCCATTATTTAGTCTGAATCTTCATATCTCCAAGAACAACTGGGAGAAGCAGCCATATAGCACAAACTGAGGTGTTCGAGTGTTTATATGAAACATTTAACAATAACATCAGTATTACTCAACACAGAAACATAGGTATCGCTTGGATAATTCAACAATACTGTAGAGTTATTTTAGGTCAGCCAGTTAAATGTTTTACTTTTGTTCCCAACAAAGTTTTTAGCCTGTCAGTTTGACTTGTAGAAGGGCATTAAACTTCATCAGCCATTACAAGCATTGCACAAAGATGGAAATTCAGAGGTCTACCAAAGCCAGAATACTTTGTTCTGGCAGCCGAGAGCAAAACACCCAACAGCTGTTGATAAATTGATTGTAAAGGGATCCAAAACTGTGAACTGAAGCAATTTAAGTATCTAAAATTATTTAATGTTTGCCAGAACCACTAGTGAGGCAGGAGGCAGATTTGAAGTTTGATTCATTTCCACATTGCTCTTTATGATTCGTAGCTGACATGTTCCCTAAAACTGTTGAAGCTGCTATAATCTTATATTTTTATATCACCCCTGGATCACATTACTTGCACATAGGGGTGTGGAAGAGGTTGTTCATAGTGACAAACACATACACAGATAATTGGGATATCACCAAACTCGGCAGGTATTTTAAAGGGGATATTTGTAAGTTTTCTCTGCCGCCAAATATGGTTTCTTGCTGGGAGCCGGTGTTGGTAATTGTCGCTTGACAAGAGATTCGTCCATCTTTGCGTTTACAAGACAAGAGGTTAATGTTACACCCTCTGAGCAGCGCTAACTCTTCAGGACAGATCGGAGGCTGCAGTGAGTCGCTATCGGAAAGTGGCGAGACAGACCGGAGCTAGTTGGTTAGCGTGCTAACTTCGGAAGAAGAAAAGACTTGATAGAGACAAGAGTTATAATTGCCGTTGCTTTCTACCACTGGAGACAGGAATGAAGTTTACTGCTGAACTCACGTTTCTTCTAGACTGGTACGTAAACAGCTGTTAATGCTAATGTTGGCCATGTAGCAATAGCAAAAGTTACAGTTAGTTCCTTTAAGCTAAGAAGCTCTAAAAGCCTACGGCACACAACCTGCAAAGGATCAAAAAGTCAGTTTTTGCAGGTTTAGGTGTGCAGCATTTTACTTAAAGATATCTTCCCAGTATATACTGTTTAGTCATAATAATGACAGTATCCTATGTAATGTTACTATTTTGGCAACCCACCAAGGTACTGGCTCGCTCACCCAGGTGAACAGATGTCATGACAACAACGGTGAGCCGTGCAAATTATTCATCTGGGACTGACATGGTCAAAAGAAAAGGAACACTTCCACTGTCCTCACACAGCAAAGAAAGACACATCTTTGTGCTGCATTTTACGGCAGCACTTGTGGAAGTTGTCATACTATCTGCAGCTTCAGACATTCAAAGCAGCTTGAAGTAGTTAAAGTCTAATTTAATCAAACGTTACTGGTTCTGTTAAGAAAGACTTGACAGGTTGTTGTTTTATCCGTGTTCAGTTAAATCTTGTTTTCCTCTTCATAAAAAATAAATAAATCATCAGCTCATTGTGAGAATTGAGAAGCTTCCCAGAGAGACAGTTTTGCGTTGTGTGTGTTTGTGTGTGTGTGTGTGTCTGTGTGTGTGTGAGGGAGAAAGTGAAAGCTGAAAAAAATAAGATGAAAACACCAGTCACGACTATGAAATGCTGAAACGACTTACTGTTACACAAAAAAAATATACAGCGTAAATTAATTGGCGAAAAATGACTCATGAATTTGTGTGGTGTCCATATGTCACACAGAGGAGAGAAAGAATGAAACTGAGCAAAGAACAGAGACAGAAATAGAAGTGACCTTTGGCCCCATCACAGCTGTGACTTCCGTCTAAAATGAGCCACGGATCTGTTGACTCCATATTCTCTCACTCATACAGAATCTGTTGGAAATGTGTCGAGCTTAATTCAAAACATAGTCTTTTTATTTTGACACACTAAAAGATAATTACATAATTTGTACCAAAACAAAAAAAAAATTGATCCTGCTCCTACAAGTAAAACTAACAGCCACACAAATGGTCTCTGATTGACCCCTGTGCCAAACTATGCTGCCTAAATCTTAATGATACCCGGCTTTCGGTCCACATTAAGCTATCCACAACCAAACCTGCCCAAAACATTCTTTAGTGTAGATAAATTCAAAAACACATTATTATCTGGACAATACGGCAGGGCAAGGCCAAAACTGCTTCTGGAAAAACAATGTTTTGCTGTTTTCTGTTCATAGGAGGAGGAGGAGGAAGAAATGGAGATTTTTCTGTTTGGAGATAGACAGAGAGCTTTAAAAAAATAAATAAATACCTGAAACCTAATCCAACCTAATGTTGTTTTTACTCGTAACACCCGTGTTCAGATTCAGCCTACTTAGTGTGGATGTCTCTTAGATTCTGTTGCACAAGCCTTTTAAGGAAATCTGATGCCTTTTTTGAGTTTTAAAGGAATATTTTGATATTTTGGATAAAGTTTCTTTCCTTGCTGAGAGTTAGATGATACTGATTCTGCTCTCATTTCTGTACAGTAAATATGAAGATATTGCCAAGCAGCAGTGTTGGCTTATCTTAACACAAATACTGGGAATAGGGTCAAACAGCTAGCCTGTCCAAATGTAAAAACACCCAGCATCTCTAAAGCACTCTGATTAACATGTTATATCTTGTTTGTTTAATCAGCACAAAAACTGAAGTGTAAAAACTAGTATTAGAGCAGGGAATTCCCCGCAGAGTGGATGAGGCATGGTGGAGAGCACAGTCAGACGGCTTCTCCTGCTGCTATTTATCCATGTTGTTGCCCTCACTGTTGGTTTGATTCTGGTTTCTGTTACTAATTTGTGCTTTTGCAGCAGTTTTACAGAATCATCAATAAACATCTGGGAAAAAGTTACTCCTTGTGTTCATGCTGTTAGCCTTATGCCAGGTATTAAAGCTTAACAAACAAAAGCTGTTTCTGTCGTTATGCTCCAATGTTTATCATCTAAGGTGCATATAGTATTTCAATGTTGCACATACTGTAGAATAAAATGCCCTGACAGTAAGGTGAATTTTACTAAACTATGATGGTAAGATTTATTTTATTGATTCATGTGGATGATGCCAAACTTTCAATGACAGGCCACTTTTAGCAGAGGACAGAACAAACTCAGAGGTGTTTGTCTATCGGGGAGTGAGTGAGGAGCAGCTGACCTGTTTGCCTTTTACTGCCCATGTTTTTTCTATTTAATGCAAACGCATCATATCACAATACCATCTGCAAAACAGTTTTAAATCTCTGTTTTAATCCACAAGTTACAGACGAGATGATGCAGATTTATCCTTATATAAAATCATTTTTCTGATGATGTATATAGCCGTGATGACAGATGCCATGCTAATGGCTGTTCTGTAAATCGCATGCTGATGCATAAATTAGGCTACAGCTCATGTTGATCAGGCTGAATCTGGGCTATGCAGGAGCGAGGCGAGGCGAGGAGTTGGTCTGTTCATACTGCAGAGTATCCCGTCAGTACAGGTCAGGCAAGGATGGCTCGATAGCAGGCTTAATATTGCAACAGAGAACATGAATAAAACAAACCTGATACCAACAGTACCACTCCCTCCATCCATTACTTACAACAGCAGGATATCAGAGCAGTCTTCTGGCCAGAGTAACCAGAAACCCCTACAGTTGAGGAACTTGTTAGTCTGGGGGAAGTTAGGATGCACGTCATGTAAACACAATGACTTAATGTAGATCTAACTTAAACGGAGCTGTCAATCAGTGACAGTCCTTGACCCTGGTTGGCTGATGAGGGTTCTCTTGAGACCTGGCTACCATAGCTGTCCTGGGCTGGTTGGACAGTTGGCTGTCAGAGTTGTGCTCATCAACAATGCAGCACTATTACAACCAGAGAACAGCTGGAACATCAGGAGAATGACACTGACAGATTAACGTGCGGAGGCGTACATTTATAAGTAGCCACAATTACATCCTGATCAACTGTCAAAATGGTCAAAAGAGAGCCAGAGGAGAGACGATGAGCTCTTGCAAAAGAGTCATTTATTTTTTTGCAGATATCATATACTCTATCTTTGTGCTGTGTGTGTGGGTAGATGGGTGGGAGCAGACGCGCAGGCCTGATGATGGCCAAATGTTGACAGCATGCCTAGCGTTCGTGTCCTCCGTCACTCTGTCTTCATCTCACTCCTCCAAACACACTGCATTAAACCAATGTGCATCAAGCCTACTCATGCTAAATGACACAAACATTATAATTTGTCTGATTCTTGAAAAATGCTCTCGTTTGTGTAATTACAGTGTTCATCAGTACTCTATAATCATAGTTTATTGAGATGTATGAAAGAGGCTAAATAACTGATCTGTAGTTTATGCTGTAATATGTGAATCAGAAGCAGGATTGAAAAAAACTGAAAACTCCTGCTCGATTATAACCAAAATCACAAACAAGAATCCTGTAATTAAACCATTATGTCACAGTCCATCCACCTGCTCCTCCTCTCACCTGACTCCCTTCCTTTCAATATGCAACTCCCTTTGTCACCAATGTCCTTGTTGGTGTGTGTATGTGTGTGCGAGTGAGGTGTCAGCATTTTATCAGGAATCGTTCAGCCGAAGGCCTGTCACCCCGCCTTAAGGACGCGGCGAGGAGAGGCGAGGCTCACCTTTGCCATGGCTGACATTTTAATTTGTCACTGTTGGCTGTCCTGTTTCCGTCAATAGTACATCAATGCATCAGAACAAACGCCACGGGACACACGGGGCTTTCTGGGTTCGATACTATTGATACATACCTCTGATTAAGGCTTCACTTCTGCAGCTGCAGAGGAAACCGGCCCGGGCCTATGGGTGTGTCGGGAGAGGGGAGGAGAAGAAGAGTGAGATGTTAACAGATCTCACAAGAGGAGATAATAGAAAGGTCAAATCTTCAAACATATAAATCACCATTAAAGTACAGGCATGTGAGGTCATTAAGAGGCCAGCAAGAGAATTACAACAGCTTCCCGGAGCAATGCTTCATTTTAGTGGAACATTTTCATATTTCAGCACGCTCCACTCATATGAATTCATGGACAGTTGTCAGTGTCAGCGCTGCATATCCTTACTGCTGTGACTCACCTGGAGCCATTAACACATAGTTCAAAAAGGCCAAGTTCAAATAATTTATTCCGATGACATGACTGAGTTTATTATTTGTGTCTTCTGAGAAAAAGTTTTCCAGGCTTATTTTTTTTGCTGCTAAAAACAAGTGCTTGCAAAACAGGAGCAAGTTTCGATCATTGTGCACCTACTGTATTTTGAAGGCTGATAGTCAAGAATTGTCAACCTCATGGAAGTGCTAGAGGAAAAATCAGGTGATCACTAAAGTTATTGGGATCCATCTTTTGGACGCAATGATTGTTAGTAAAAAAAATGTCACGGCAATGGATCCAGTAGTTGTTGAGACATTTCAGTCTGGACTGACCAACACACCAATGTCATGCATAGAGCTACACCGCTAGCATGGCTAAAAAACTGATCATAATTGATCATAATTTGTATATTGTGATTTCTGTTAAATTTTTTAAGTCATTTATCAAGCAAAACTTCCACAGCTACCACAGTTAGAGCTTTTTAAATGTGAGGATTCATAGATTCCTTTGTTTTATATTGCTCTGAATTCAATATGTTTGGGTTTTGTAGTGGTGGTGGGACAGAACAAGTTATTTTAGGTGTTGAAGGTGTCACCTTTCACAGCTTTCTGGCATTTATACTGCACTGAGAAAATTATGGTTAGTTGCAGCCCTAGAAAAGTATAATCTTTATTTTATATTTATATCTTTTATTTTTTTTGCTCACTCTACTTCACACAGCAGTACAACCACACACACACACACACACACACACACACACACATTTATAAACCGTTTCCCTGGCTGGGACAGTCATTAAGCCCTCGTAGTGGCGTCCGTCAGCGCGGCCGAGACACCTTTCCCAGACGTCAATACAGGTTTGGCACACCTTGGCCCACGGTGCCCTCTGAGACCCCACCACTGTCCTGCACGTGTCAGCAGAAACAGAAGCCACTGTGTCAGGCTGCTGTTCCCTCCGCTGCTGCATCCCTCTAAAGCACTCCATCCATCCCTCGCTCCGTCCGGTCCCAGGGGCAGCAGGTCAGTCCTAATTGTATGCTAATCAGGGCATTGTGCGCGTCTCTCTAACTGCT
Organism: Seriola dumerili; assembly: GCF_002260705.1. Classification (NCBI taxonomy): domain Eukaryota; kingdom Metazoa; phylum Chordata; class Actinopteri; order Carangiformes; family Carangidae; genus Seriola; species Seriola dumerili. The sequence continues at coordinate 98,594 of NW_019175108.1, forward strand.
GACAATCGATGGGTGACATCAAGGTATTGTAGCCAATGCAAAAGAGAGCCTCCGGAGTAAACAACGAGGACAGGATGTGGATGCAGAAGAAGTGCCTGTCAGTCTGAATGGCCTACACTCTGAATGCTGCATTCACATTTTCTCTACCGGTAGATCTTTCATTTTATGGCCATATGCACGAGGAGCTTTTTCTTTTAACTTGCTCAGAGTAAATGTTTCGTTACAGCTTGAACTTGACCCATTTAGTAAGTCCACTACATTTACAACTCCAGATAGTTTTAAAAGAGCCACTTTAATGAATAGACTCTTCCTTATCATCAGCATGACTAGGGCATGATGCGGCAGTTGAATGATGCTGCAGACCCAAGCTTTCCATCCACTTCCTCTGGTGTGCCTCTCCATTTGCCTCAGTTCTCTCAGCTCCCCCTCTCTCTGTCAGGACACATTATGATGACTCTCTTCCACAGCTCTGATAAATCTGTTCTGACTTCCAGTTAAACCAAAACTGGCAGTTCTAAATGAATGAAACATGGATAAGCAGAGATGACACAGAATCTGATCAGAATCTGATGAATAAATCCCTCAATATGGGATGTGGATTTGTAATAAGCCACTCTGTATGGGCGTAAGTGTCTGCGCATGTGTTATTACGTTACGTGAGAACATAGAAGTGCGAATACGTTCTGCCATGTGTCAGTGATGAGAGCATGCACAAGTTCACCAACTGCATTGCAAAGTTTTATTTGATCTCTATGAATGGCTTCTAGTTTTTACAAATCTTGATGACCTACTGCAAAGGTACAACCTGTAATTTGTGGGAAAAGATTAAGAGGAAAAAATATGACAGAGCAGATAAACATGATATGGCTATCAGCAAATCCTTTAGTTTAACTACGTTATATCAAACTTAAAGGATATTTACTTATTTATAACCACTGGGATGGGATGTCCTTTTTTTTGTACTATTGAAATGTATCAATTGATGACAATTCATGGATTATCTAAATAGTTGCCGATTATTTTTCTGTCGATCAACTACTTCATTTATCGACTAATCATTTCGCCATATGTCAACACCAAAGAATGTTTCCCTTTGCTGTGGCCCACCCTGTAGTCACTGCTGCTATTACTTTCCAGTCTAGAGTCTCAGATGTGCATTTTATAGGGATAGCGATGGCAGATTTACCAATTGAAATATTAAACATTTCAAAACTTGATTTCACACAGAGGCAAAACAAAGTTTTTTTGTCAGTGACCATCACTTTTGCTGAAATGAAGACTGTCTCAAGCAGATGTTATCAGCTGTAGAAAGCTAGCTAATTATCTCATTTTAACTCTATTGGTTCAAAACCTTGTCTCCAACTGACTCGTTTGAAATGATAAAGCTGTGAAGATATCTTAATTATGCACTTGATAGCAGACTGAAGGTAACACTACATGTCTTAGACAGAGTCCACGTCCTCACCATGTGATGAATCAAACAGAGAACATGGAAATAAAGAACAGGAAATGAGTTTTTCTGCGGTTGTGTAAACTTCCTCAGTTTCAGAGTCGGGCACTACATAATGTAGGTTCTATGCTAGCGGGCCAGACATGCTAACATTTGGAGGTTACAGTAGAGTACATTTCTGCTCTGAAGGCACCTAAAATGTTGGCAACAATCCCTCATTGCACAGAAAAAGCAGTGCTCACAACAGTTTGTGTCTTCCTTCCAGATAAAAATTTGACTCACCTTGGGATTTATTTAAAACATGTATGATTGTCTGACTGCTCATGTTTCTTACCCGTTTTTCTTTTTTTGCATTATCGTCTTGTTCCAAGATCTCTGCAATCTGGTGAGTATAACCTTATTATTACCAATTAGAAGGATAGCCAAGACTAAAAAAGTAAACCCAAGCTGTCCAGACCCAGTCCTCCAAAAACCACTTGCTGTCCTTTCATCTAACTCACTTTCTCTTCTCCTGCCTCTGTGCAGTGAAGTCTTTTGCTCCGTTTCCCCACCATATTTTCCATTCCTCACACATCTCTCATCCCACACAATTATCTCCCAAATCCCCTCCCAGCTCTCCCTCTTCTCTCCTCTCTCCTTCCATCTCTCTTTCTTGTCGTTTATCCACCCTGTTCTACCCTGACAAGTCCCATGGTTCTCACCCTCCTCTGCCTCCCTTACTGCACCTCTTTCCCCCTCATCCCACCCCAGAGGCCTCCCGATATCGGGGTCAGTGTAATCCCGCCATTGGTAATCTCCAGTTTAATCCTTTCAATCTCTCACGATTAAACACAAAAAGATGTCCGAACAAGAGCTGGAAAAAATTACGGCCCATTGCGCAACGGGCTTCATGGTTGCTCTGGGAGGAGAGTGGAGGGGTGAGTATGAGGGGAAAGAGGGGCGAAAGGTAACACAAGAGAGCCAGGTTTTATCAGTACATCAGTGCAGCTTCCCTAACCTGACTGTAAACACCTTGTACATCTGCTTGGAGACTATATGAGTCTGAGTATTGTTGGGCCAACAGAAGGTCAGGTGAGGTAATGAGATTGAGTGGGAAGCAGCACGTCTGTATTCCAGTGGAGGAGAACAGGGTGCCGTGGGGTTAACAATGCAGAGATCTTCACCATCACTCACTAGTCTTTCATCTCTCTATCCCTTTAACCCCCCTCCCTGCTTAAGGAGGCAGCACAGAAAACAGATGTTCAACATCTTTATCATTCTTTGCATAAAGGACCTTTGTGTTGTAAAAACATAAATCCTAGGAGCACAGACAGATTGAGAATCTTGTCCAAACTCAAATATCGCCCTTGAAGAATAATAAGGGTTAAACTTTCTGTTGCAAGTAGTGATAGAAAAGCCCCCCAACGTGAGGGCCTTCTGTCATCCCACAGGTACAAACAAGGTCATAAACTTCAGCTGCATGAACACACACACACTGTCACACACGGTCAGACTCAGCTGCTGTGGTCATGTGTGTGCTGCTCCTGTGGAGATGGCACTTAGCCAGACCACATGTGTTGTGGAACTTGGTGAATCTGGACCCTGAAGGGGAACCGAGGCCATGTGACGTGCTCCTGTTAGGAACGCCTGGATTCCCTGCTGACAGGGGCTCGGCAGAACCGACCCGACAATGCCACTCTGGATCGATCCCGCAAGGACAAAGCAGCTGCTTTGAGAGAGAGATGAAAATGGCCCCCGTGATTGGCCTACTGGTGACTTCCCACCACACGACTGGTGAGGGAGGTGACCTTGTTTGTGTCTGGATTCCAGCAGCAGCAGCAGCAGCAGCAGCAGCAGCTCTGATCTTTCTGAGATTTCTGTCTTTCACTGAACAGAAGTGAGTGAAATTTAGTTTGTGGCGTCGACAGCTTATAAAAAATTACACAAAAATTACAGTTAAAAGGATAAAGCTGGTAATGTCCTATATTTTTCTTCTTGTGAGCAAATACCATGAGAACACCAAAAACAACAATACCACACAAATTTACCTTTCCGTAGACTACTATTATTATTAAAAACATATCAGTGAGCCCCACTGTGGCACTCGGTCTTAATTATGATGTATACAGGCACTGTGGTTTCTTCCTAGTCACACACACTGTTCTGCTCTTGTTAAACTCACTATGTACCATACGTGTAGTAATACGCGGCTGAAAATAGTCCCCAACAAATACACTATTTACACTGGTTTTAGAAATGTTTGCTAAAGAAGACAGTGCCCGGCTGTTTTAGGAACCTCTTTAGAAACTGCAGCTACATATGTGTGTGATCAATTTTTGTTTTCTTTTTTTTGAAACAAACGGGCTCGGAGCTGAGAGACACAAAGTTGGGAAGTCAAAGAGAGTCAGTCTTGACATCACCTCCGGGCTAGCCGCTCTGCCACCAGCTTGTGTAACTCAATGCAATCTCTCATTAAAGGCTTCTTTCATCAATCTTTCATGTGTCTGAGGTTTACTACCCATATTCTGAAAATTAATTAGTATCTACAACAGCACTTGATGCTCAAGTTCGAAGGCTTGGTGATTTTTAACAAAGTGGAACAATTGATTTTTTTGTGCAGTTCTCATGAAACAAACACTCTTAATGTCATCTTTTCTGCTTCTTAACTTTATTCTTCATTTATGCATCTAACATTTTGCATGTTTAGCTCCCCTGCTATCTTCTGAATGTAAGTCTCATGCTTGCTAGCTTAGCTGTAATTATTACCAAATTATATGATTTCTTAGGAGATTATTTGTAATTAAAATAGAATTTACAGGCCTGTAAAATAAAGTCTTACCAAATGCTGAAAGAGTTGAAAAATTGTGAATCCTTTAATCTTGGGCTTTGGGCTATATAAACAAAGCTGACTTGACTTGTCCATTATAATCTGTTAAAAACAAAAATATTTTATTCTTTCTAAAGTTACTGATTGAATAAAAGGCACTACACACTGTTGAGCAAGGCTGTATTCCAAGTCATTTGTGTTATTACAATTGCTAGTGTGACTCTCTGAGGTTTTCTTCTACTGGAACAGAACCTGGAAGTTTTGGTTTCACTTCAGCTCTTGTCTTAGAGACGGACTAATGCTTTGTTGGGTTTGGTCTTTGCATGGTATTTGTCGATAGTAAGAAAAATTGAGAATGTAGAATACTGCCTGCCAAACAGTAACAAGTCTTTCCAGGAATCATGTCCGTGTTATTCTAGATAATCCACACAACTGAGTGTGAATATAGTTTTCTCAGGGACTGTTCATAGAAAGTAGTTCCAGTAACAACTATTCACAGTGAAGATGTCCTTGATACTCTTAGAGTAACAGAGACTTTATGGAAAACAAAACTGCCGTTAGATTTTTTGTATGTATTGCTGTCAATGCTGTGAGGGGTTAACCAACCTTTCAACACACACATGTGCACATAAACAAACATGCACTGTAGCTGTAAGACAAGGTGTAGGTGTAAAAATCCCCTCCGTCTCACCCTCCCTGTCACCAGACTGATCCAAATACACACCAGCCCACATTCACCATCACAGACAAACAACCACTACACAAATTTGACGGCCGCGGTTCACTCTGGACACTTTGTCTCAGGACTCTTTAACACTAAAACTTATGCCGGAGGGCAGATGACAAACCGTAAGACTTCCGTTTCTCTTCTTTCACACACTTATGAGAAACCGATACCAGTAGAGAAGCACTGGCCCTCCTCCCTGCCTGGGCTCATCACTCCATCCACAGGCATAAGTGAGCAGAAATACAGAGAGAAGAACAGTGTGTGTGCAACGTCAAGACAAACATAAAGAGATGGAAAAAAGGGAGTGCAGCAGAGAGCAGAGCAGGAAAAGCGTGGGGAGCCCGGGGGGCAGCATACAGGAGCGAGGGGGGAGACTTACAGTTTTTTGGGGAGACATGATTTAAAGTGAAAAAGATAGAAGTGTTTGAGATGAGAAGATGAGTTTAAAGGAGTGAAGGAGAGAGTGGAGGAGAGTCAGAGGAGGAATAGAAAACAGCTGGCTTAGAGGAATGCGGCGAAGAAGGAGAAAAACCCCCTCATGTGAAGACGAACCTGCATAATTCATGTTCAGCTCCTTTTAGAAACAGCCGCTTCATCAGGACAGGGCCGCTTGACTGTAGCAATGCAGCGTCGGTGTGTGTGTGTGTGTGTGTGTGTGTGTGTGTGTGTGTCTGTGTGCGTGTGTCTGTGTGCGTGTGTGTGTACGAGAGAGAGAGCAACTGTGTGTTGCACTGAATTCTGCTTGTAGTGGCATGTTTGTTGGTTGTGTGCTTTCTCTGTGTGCTGTACTTTTCACCATGCTTGTGTATAATATGTTCATGTGCCTGTGTGTGTGTTTAAGTGTGCCTTCACCTTGCTCTGCTCTTCACCCTCACTCTCCCTGACTGCACTCTGCAAGGCCATTAGAGCTCCCTGAGGCCCACGGAGGCTGCTCGTCTCTGTGTCTGCTTTCATGTGTCAGTGAGTGCGCTAAAACGTGCGTACGTGTGTGCGCAGCTGTGTATGTCAACCCCACAAAGGCTCCATGGTAAAGTTGAAGCATAGTATGTTTTTTCAAGGCGCTGTGAATGGATGTATGTAGGTGGGCAGCCCATGTGTACCTTCATGCTTCTGCTTTCATTATGAGAATATAGACAAAGACATGGTTCGGTTTTTCTGTGTAGGAAATGTTAATGCACAGGTGTGAGTGAATGTGTGTGAGAGCATACAGTATGAACCCCTGTGTGTGAGCAACTACTCCTCCAGCTCTGGCAGCAGCAGCAGCACCAGCAGCAGCAGTCTGTGCATAGTGTGTGTGCAGCTGCAAACAAGCCTTGTTAGGGTGGTGCAGGGGCTCAGCAGGCAGCGCTGGTCTGATCAAAAGATCCCCGGGTCTCTGAAATACACAACTTGGGCTTTACCACTGTTGACTGCTAGATTAGCATGCCGAGAACAAACGTCACCATACAAATAGACGGATAAAAGAAAAAAAAAAAACATTCTTCAGAAGAGTCTGTGCTCCCACCCACTCTCCTTACAACCAATATGTTAAAATGTGACAATGTTGTTACAGCACTGCACAGGGAGACAAAAGGGAGGAACAGAGGGAGAGAAAAAGAGATATATTTCTGCTGGAAAGACCAGTGTATTAGTCACAGTAGTTATCTCAGATATACAACAAATATCATCAGAGGAAATATTGGGAGAATGCTTCCACTTCTATAAACTGATTACAGTAGCATAACCTCCAGTAATCTGCTCAAAACCCCATAAGACTCACACAGTGAAATGTGTTTGCGCCGCATAAACTGTACTTGAAATCATGGATAATAAAAGTTCTTCAACACTTCACTACAGTGGAAGCAAGTGAGACACACATGACCCATTAATAATAACTTAAGTCATCAAGTCTGCTGATGTAGTAAGTTGATGTAAGTAGATTTTGAAATGCAGATTTAAAATGCATCTTCCTGATTACTACCCCGGGTGACCCCCCAGAGTTACGTAAGTTCAGGCATGGAGATGGAAAAAAAGTTGTTGTTGTTGTTGGGATTGTAGGAGGGTTTTTATAACGTGATCCATACTAAGGACTAAAAATCAGCTGGTGATCTGCTTGACCTCTGTTGCCTCAATTTTCATCTTTTAAAAAAGAAAATTTGTTTCCTGTGAGTCCCCCAAGTTTATCCTTTTAAAATGCACTGTCCCCCTATAAGACAATTTGGCCTTGGTGGCGCTACCTCAGGTGTGTTTTGGTCTGAAGTCAAGCTTTATACAACCTTGACAAACGTTGTTTGAAAGCTCTAGGTCTCTATCACTGTGAAGCATTTTAGGATCCTCATATCACTGTAACAGCTGTTGCAATATAACTACTTCAGACATGTGGCGATGGCTTTGTTTTCCCACACAAAAGGTAATACTGTATATTTAGATTCCCTCTTTTATGAAAAAGAGAGGCAAACAACTTACAGTTCTATCATATTTGAGCATCTGTAACTTTGGTTTATTATCTCTTATTATGATTGTGACTTTTTGGCCGTAAAATTTAAAGTTGTCTCCTTAATCTTTCATAGGAGACCAGGTTTACAACTGTAATCAAAAGGGCTGTAGAACAGTAACCTTTTTATTTTGGGTACATAACTTTCAGGCTTGTGCACAAAATGGGGGTGTCAAGTAACTGCTTATGGATTTACAATGATTTTTATTCACTTTTAAGAGCATGCTAAACATGCTAACACAGCAACAACAACAAAGAAGAGTTATTCTGGATGTTACACCAGCCAGAGGGATTTTGTTTGTAAATCCAAATGTTGCGTGGTTCATTATAGATGGCTTATTCTTTATGAAGTATTAATAAATTATTTATATATCAAAATGAATTCGATTTATTACAAGTTATAACCCCTGTGTAAATTATGCCTAATTGGAAAGGGGTAACTATTCTTATTTTATTTTTTTATTACTTTCCCCATTTACAGTGACTTTTCATTTTTTAGGTTCACATATGAATGAAAGAGTTATCAGTCACTAATATGAGGCTTCAATAGACTGAATTAGTCAAACCTAGAGGGCCAGAATTAGTATGAATTTTAGTGTGAAATTAGTGCCAGATTTCCTCCTTGTGTTTCCCTGGACAGTGTTTTCAAGGATGAGCCTCATTGGAGGGATGTCTGTGAGGATTCATCCAGGTATTGGTGTCTCTTAGAGCTATACGAAGGCAGCTGGACCTGCTTTAGGGTTCTTGCTTGGGGTTGCTTGAAGGTTCAAGAAGTTCAAGCAAGGCCAGTTGCCTTCGTATAGCTCTGAGAGACATTAGAGGGATAGTAACACAAAAAGAAATTACGTTCAAAAGGACAGTAACTTTGGAAGATGTGCTCTTGATTTGTCAGATTGAGACTGTTAAAGATTCATATGAGCTTTGGCTGTAGCTTTTGCACAGAGAAAGAACTGTGGACTTTGTTTCCCATCTCTTACACTGGAATCACTTGGATGGGATGTCTTCAGGGCCAGTACAGGCAGGAGAAACAACTGCATCAAACGAGAACTCTGTCAACGTACATACTGGCACGTCAGCACTGTTTTAAAAAAGACTTGTAAACCTTTCCTTCGAGCTTGATTCCCGCAGTCACATCAGCAGCCTGAAAATATCCCACTGCCCCACCGCCAGAAACTCCAATCAAATACTAGTGTGGTTAAATTTTCTTTCAAAACGCTGCCTGTCAGCATAGCCATGTGCTAAAGCTTACCCCAGGGTTTTAAATATGTATCTTGAAGGTTGTTTGGGTTTTAATGTTATTCAACAGAGTGACTTGATGAGAGGAGTGTTTGCCGGATCCCTTCCTATTACTCTGGATTATGGCTCGTCCAAATGCTTTCATTAGGCCGGCCCTTTGAGTTTTGATCTGAACATGGATTATAGGATATTTACCATTGTTGCCCTCTAACCTGTGTAACATCCCCACCTGCTTTCATGCTGCAATGAGTGCAGCGGAGGTCATGGGAGAACACAGGTAGACCCTCCACTGGGTGAGTATGCAACGCCCATAAAAATCAACTTAAGTCCGCCACTAAACAGGCATCTTTTTGATTCTCACTAATTATGAAATGGTTAAACATTCTATGCGTGTTTCTCTCCTGCGCTCGAGTTGAGCCGCCGTACAGCTGCAGTCTTCCACCGGCCCTCAGATGAGGCTCGTCAATTAGAGCACAGGCCGAAGCGCGGCATGTTAATTCGCGGTAAAATATTCCTCCTCCAGCGCTAATTAGGTGCTAGCTGTGGTTGAGGAGCACCGTTTGCCAAGCGAGAGCAGTCTGTGCTGCATAGCAGTCCCCCGGTATCGTTTGGCTGACCAAAGCAGCCGCGATAACAGGGAATTATTTTAATTAACCGGTGCCGCCTTCTGCAGCTAATGAGCCTAGTTAAAACGAACCCGACATCTTGCTGCAGCATGCATGTTCCTGGCTCCAGAACCATGGATCATATACTCAAAAAACAAAATGTGCGGATAAATAAATTACAAGGTGAATAAATAAGAAGAGTACATGCATAGATGAATAAGTACTGTACGGTGTGCACCGTACAAGGCATCAGAGTCTCAGTGGAATATCAAACAATGTAATGGCATGTGTTTGAGTGATAGTTTGAAAGGTTTAGGGATGATGACTGTGACATGCAGGGAGTGACAGTGTACTGAGATCTTTCAGTCGACATACAGGAAACAGAATTATGAATTTCCCATGTGAATGTGGGAAAAAGACACTTCTTTTTCTTCTCTCTCCTTGCGACTGAGTGAGAGTGAGAAAAGAGGAGGTTTTGAAACTCTGCCCAGTCTCCTGCACGGAACAGCAGAGGAGGGGGAAAAAAAAGACGAGTTGGCCCTCATTGTGGTTATTACTCTTCAGTTGTGTAACAGCGACATTTGCCCCGGTCTGAAGCACATTCATCTCTATCTCCGAACCACCTGCATTCTCACAAGTGCTGGCTGTGGATACCGCATCTTCACCTACAGAAATATCTCAGTCACACACAGGTGACACTTGTTTTATTACCAGGATCTACTGCATATGGATGGGGGAGCCGGTGTAGTACAGTAGGGAAAGATGTTAACAAAGCTGCCGTGCTGGCAAGAGCCGAGACCTGCAGAATCACACTGTGGCAGCGGGTTTTAGTGTCTATGTATGCATTCAGTGAGGTGACAGCACATGTGCAAAATATTGCGTGGCTTTGTAATTCCATATGTCTGAGGGGGATGAGGCCTTGGCATTCAGGGAGCTGACACAGGAAACCAGGCAGAGCCATGCTGATTATGTAACCACCACCAGGACCTGAGAGCGGTGAACTAACTAACTAATTAAATAACAGTTCGGATACAACCTGCCCCACCCTCCTGTCCTGCAGATGTCTAACCTAAAATCACTGACCCTGGCCTTTACTACAACTGTAACTGTGCAGTGGCTCTCATTACTTGTACGTCAGAGCTGAACTTTAAATTAGTCAGCATGGCACATTCATTAGCCTGGTTGAATTCACCTCCTTGAACCCGCTAACGTGCAATACTATACTTCATCTGCACATCACACAATTGTACTATCACACTTAGCCTCTCATCTACAACCAAGCGATGCCAGCGGTGGCAGCATTCAAGGTCATTTGATGAGAGCTGGAGGTGTATGTGATGTGAATTCACTCACCGGATTGATTCCTCCCGTACGTCCTAATGATCAAACCCTGGCGGATTTAGAGGATAGTCAGGCCCCTTAATGAGAGTGTGGAGGATACTGGTGTACGGGGAAATGAGATACTGTAGGTACACACTGTTACAGTAGAGAGGGCCAAATGAGAGGCTGCTTCATGGTTTGAACTACAGATCATGTTCGCAGTGAAAGAGGAATAACTCAGCTCATCTTATTAATATAAATTTGACAAGCTTGCACTCCAATATCTACAGTATCTTACAGCTTTCCGTTTTTAAGACGCTGGTTGTGTTGCACAAGCATTTTCAGTTTTAAACAAGGAATTCCTACATAGTTTAAATGATGTGATGGGAAAAAATAGTTGGAAAACAAACAACATCTAAATGAAATAAAACCTAAGGATGGAGGTTCAGCCAAGTAAAAAAAAAAAACAAACAAAAAAAAACACTTTTTCTCACTTTTGGTTTTGTTTCCCAGGTTCTCTTTGTATGTTTTCTCTGCCGCTGAATGTGGTTTCTTGTTGGGAGCGGCTGGTGATGGTTATCACTTGTGTGAGGGAAAATCCTCTCTTCACTTCTCTACTTTATCAAAGAAAAGAAGTCTTAGACTAACAGATGATATCAGGTGAAAGTGCTCGTTAATATCAGTTTGGAGAAACAGTTCACACACAAGTTCTCAAGTCAAATGTGCAAAGATTTCTGACTAATACAGGCAAGATCTCCTCTCTTATTACATTGGTCAACACCTTTTGGCAAAGATGTAAATCACCAAAAAAGTCCCCGCTTGGGAACCACTGATCTAGATTATGCAGGTGAGTAATACATTTTCCTTTTTTTTTTTTGAATGAAAAAATCCTTCAAACTTGAAAGATCAGAGATTTTTTTCACTCATATTTTATTTATGTTTTGTGTTCTCATGGAGCCTTGCAATGGCACGGAAGTCATATAATCCCATGTCTCACTCAGCCTCCAATCATGCATGTCCATGACCTGTCTCTCACATATAAGCACTTGGTATTCATTCAGTCTGCATACAACAATGCTGACCTCTTCATCCTCATAGCTACTCTGCTGCCTGCTTTCAGATATCTAACTCCCTCCACTTTCACAGCCTCCTCCATATTAGCATTTAGTCGTGCATGATTTTGAATGTTTTGAACATATGTTCGTCTTCAATAAATGTTATTCTCAGGGTCTGCCAGGGGGGGCTTGTGAGCTCAGGGACAGCCTGGCTTGCTCAGATCTGTTCCAGAGCAACAACGCCAAACTATTATGCATATTTCTGCAATAAATGCTTAAAACCTTGATGTGAGAATCCAGGCTGAGCTGCATTTATTCATCATGAATGTTCCCTGTTATTCTTCACTGAAGGTGCAGTGAAATAAAGTTAATAGAAGAGGAGGGAAAGAGCACAATTAGGATCAACCCTGAGGAGAGGAAGAAGAAAAGAAAAGAAAGAAGACATTTGGAAGAAGTTGTTGAAATTACAGAAAAAGAAAGGAGAAAAGAGAGAGAGAGAGAGAGAGAATGGAGAGGGAAAAAAAAACAAACAATCTCGAGGCATAAAAAATGGGGGCACTGAGATGGAGGTCCGTGGTATTTCCTAGGTCGCACCCCCATAAATCAGACTCCTCTGGGTACGTGGACGTGAGGGGATTTGTAGCCAGAAACCTAGTTTGGATTCAAACACGTCTTTGCTCGCTATGATTGAGCAAGCGGACGTGTATGTGTGACAGTGCAACACGGCCTTAATGAGATCCCAAACCAGCACCAAGCGACGCTGGAATTAGTGCCTTTCATACAGCCACCCCACCACCCTCCACCCAGCAGCCCTCTAATTCTCCCAACACTTCGACCGGCTTTATTAAAACCTGGACATGAGGCAGAGCTGAAAAATGAGCTGAACTCAATCTCGGCTTTAGATGGACGCAGTCTGGGAAGTGTGCTCTGGAGGAGCAGAGGGAAATGACCTATGAAATACAGCCTTGTCTTTAAATACAATACAGCCCTTGTTGCACACATGTAGAGTTTAGAGTGTGGGTTGCACACACACATACACACACACACTCTCATGCGATCCTATGCACACACATGCCAAGCTTCGGAGCAATTACGTGAACAGTATTTCATGTAAGAGATGGAAGCTGACAGGGTGCTGTTTAATAACAAAGTACTCGCTTGAGACAAAGCCTGAGCAGCACCGAATGCTCTGATACACCAGATTACAACTGAGTAAACAGCCACGCACAAAATAATGAAGGAGTTATGAAAATGATACATTTTAAATAAGGTAAATCAACACAATCTCCCGGTGTCTGCAGCCAACTCACACAGTGGGCCTACCAGATGACAGCGCTTAGAGAAGTAAAGCAAACACTGTGCTGCTTCGTATCAAAGACCTCCTGCTGCCTCTGACTGGTTTTAATGAGGAATTAGCAGTAAAAGATAAACAAACAAATTCTGATTTTACTATTCACTCTCGTCTTTCGTTGCTCCACCACGCTCCTCGTCCCCCCTGCCCATCAAAGACCCGAGCAGATCTGAGTGATGGGAGATTTCTCCACTACACACCAGAACTGTGAAATTTTAATTTCTTGTTGCAGCTCATGCTTTGCTGTGTTCTCCTTGATTTCTTTTTTGTTTTTAAAGAGGTTACAATACTTTCCGTGTCTGACTGACCAACTTATTAGCTGTGGCTCACGGAACAGCAGGGAGTATGTGTTCCTTGTCATTTAGGCGCTTTGCTGGGTCATTAGCAGTGGAGCAGGACTGCAGCACCAGAAAGAACGATGCATAAAGAGACGAAGACACACACACACACACGCACACGCACGCACACACACACACACACACACACACACACACCCTCTCTCTAAATAAGCGTGGGAGGGTCACCACTGACTTCTGCCCATGGCCTCGCTCCACAGATGATTAAAGCCAGTGGTGACAGAGAGAAAAGTGTGTGTGTGTAAAGGCAGAAACAAACATACAAGTGAGAACGCACACACACACACACACACACACACAGAAAGATGAAGATGAAATCTGCACAGTGGTGCTGCAACACACACAGGCGAATAAACAGCTTTTGATCAGCTTTCAGGAGAAAGCTGGTCCACAAAAATGCCTCACACACAGCGACAGCGGCAGAACATGTTCTGCTGCTCAGTAACACACAGATCACTGGCACGCTGCCAGAAACACAGAGTTCAACTTTAGACAACAGATTAACATATTAAATTGAAATCTAAAGCTAATCTGTTTTTTTTTTCTTCTCCTCTCCCTGTCTTTCTCTCTCATTAGCTGGCCACATTAGCTTTCCTGCAACCCTCAGAGCCAAAGAAAGCAAAAGAGAGCCTGCGGCAAAGTGACCTTCTGGGGATGGAGGGAGGCCAGGGGAATTCTCTGACACCACTGATCTCGACCAAGTTCGGTCTGAGCTCAGACAAAACTCTGATCTGATGCAGCCATCAGTGATTGGCAGGGGAGGTGGAGTGAATTTTAAGAGCTGTTTCTGTGCAAGGGAGATCATTTGACTAGAGACTGACACGTCTGGTGATGGCTGTTGGCAAATTAACCCTTGAAGAAATGTCATGAAGAGAGATCTAAGGTGAAGAAAGATCTTACGTTTGATTAAGGGGAGATGATGCACACAGGAGAAGGTTGATCAAAAACTTGGGTTGTGGTTCCTCGTAGAATTAACCTGATAAATTAACTTGTGAAGGTCTTGTGTACAAAATGATGAGATTTACAGACCCAGAGACTCAGCTCCACGAGAAGTAGCCGGGGCAGCATAATTAAAGGTTGCTGTTTGAGTTTTTCTTCATTCTCACCACTGCAGCTATATCAAATTATGTGGCCATAGCTCTCTGTGACACTTGAGAGACCTCCAGTGCCCCAGTATCACCGCTAGACCCTGTCAGTGTCAGCGCTTCTGCACACAGCATTGCTCAGCATGTCATATAACCTGCAGTTCACCGATTTTGTTTGGGCAGTCTCACACATCTGCGCACCAATAATAAATACAGACAGACAGACGGACAGAGAGAGTAGTAAACTTCTTTTTACTTACTAATTACTTATAAACCAGAAATAATGCACATGTGTTGTATCTTATTGTTTATCAAGAAAGTAACTCAAGTCATTTTCTTGCTGAATTAGATGCGAAAATTAACACCACTCTGTACATTAACTATGACGCTAGAACCAGGAGACATTTATCTTGGCTTAGCATAAATACTGGAAGCAGGGAGAAAACATTTAGCCTAGCTCTGTCCAAAGGTAAAAACATTTGCCTGCCTGCATCTCTAAAGTTTACTAATTACTACAAGATTCAAGTGATATGAATCTTCTCATCTGAATTTCAGCAACAATAGAGAATGAACATATTCCACAAAATGCTGATCTGTTCCTTTAAGCACCATCAATAATAATGGTAAGGTTATGAACATCAGGGCTCTATTACAATGCACATGCACTACAGTTATACTGTGCATAAAATTAAACCTTATTCATGTTTATGTCTCAAATATGTCGTCTCTCTGTAGTACTAGGATTTTAAATTGCATGTAGGTAAAGCTACAAGCCTTCACAATCCAACTCTTTTTTTGCAGATCCGTCACCAGATGCTATGACAGCCTCACTGGCCTTCTGAGACAATAAGGCCAAGACTGAAGGCCTGAAGGCTTCTGAAGTCAGTCCAGCAGATGCTAAGCTGACTGAATGGGAGGGAGGCGTCTCTTATAAGGTTCAACTATTGCAGTATTTCCATTTAAAATTATAATAAATGAATAAATGTTGATATAAAAAAAAAAAAAGAAAAAAAAATTAAAAGTAAGTGACTGACTAAGTAAGTGACTGACTACTATAATACTTCCTACCTGCTGGCAGGTGTAAACAAAGGCTGTCTATGGGGTGAGAGGTGTTCTTTATAATATTATGTGTCCTTGCTGAAACGGCAAATTAAATAAAGAAATAAAATAATAATAATAATAAAAGCATTGATAATTATCTGTGTGGCTAGCAATCTGCAATGGCTCCACCAGACTGTCATGGTTTGTAATCTGTCATGGCTCAGTGACAGTAGTGGTGAGCCTCGTATTTAAGCCACTCCTGGACCCGGAGTCACTCAATCTGAAAACAATTGCCTTGGCCTTGAATATCTCTTGTAGCAGGGTTTCTTATTAGGGATGGAACATTTTGTTGTTGGAACACAAGAGAAGGACACAGAAGGCAATACAGTAAGTTACCCCTTCAGCTAAGATGACCCTATGAGAAATAAACAAATATATATTTATATAATTATTACCAAATCCCATGTCCTGGAAAAATAAAAACAAGCTGCTAGTCAGCACTAACATCTAAACTGAAAACATGCAGCTGCATCCCTTCTGTTCCCCTGCAAGCTCCCCCTTTTTCTTACTCCACCTCTTTCTTTTGACTTGGTATGAGGCATCCCTAAAGAATTTCTGTGGTTTCCTCTCAGCTTGTTTTGTTTGATTCAAACTCTCATTTCTTCAAACGCTCTGCCAGGCTCTGTAAGACAAGCCAAAGATTCAGGCACTGTGATCTGAAAACTGCTGGTTGGGTCCAAGGACCAGTGGCAGAGAGAGCCGGAACAGAGCTGACCATAGATCTGAGTAATGGTCCATTTAAGGTGGAACACGCAGTTCTGTTCCAGCAGAGTTCTGCCTGCAGTGTGGGGGTCATGTTTGGAAAGATGGCGCAGACACAGGTCCAATATGGTCCTCTTGGTTGGCAGAGAGTCAGCCTGATTATATGCTGTTACACAGACATCAGCCCTAATGTGCGTGTATATCTTTGTATATGTATTATGTGAGTGTGTGAAGGAGAAGGAGGAAAACCGGATGGGTGGGGGGGTGGGAGGGTGCAGGGGTGCACTTGATGTCTTTATTCTGTCGTCTCACTAGGGGGGAATAAAGCAGGTGCTTACACGGCTCAGCACTTCCCTATAACTGTGCCAGCGCCGGGAGCAACCACACATCCAGTGTTAATCACCACGTTCTCTGCCATTTCACTCACAAGCATGCCTGTGCACACACACACACACACACACACACACACACACACACACACCCTCACTAAGCCAGTGACATTCCTCTGTGCACCAGGTTTCTCTCCAGAGTCACTAGATCACTGTCGGATTAGCCCCTTATTTCCCTGCAGGCAGTTGGGGTGCCCCAAGTGTGCCTGTATTTTTCATTTTGTGTGCACGTGTGTGTGTGTGTGTGTGTGTGTGTGTGTGTTGTGTCAACAAAGGGTGTGTGTATGGTTGTTGAGGGGGTGTGTGTGTGTGTGTGTGCGTGCGTGCGTGTGTTCTCTGCAACTGGGGACAAATTTTGGACCGTATATGAGCTGATAGGGAGGCTTTAATGTAGTGTCTCCAATGAAAATGGTTTTGCATCTTTTGTAGAGTTATGTTATATTAAGGCTGAGAGAGGGCATGTATTGATTGTTATGGGTAAATTAACACAGCAAGTAACAAGACTATATGAGCTTTTCCATTGCTGGAACCTTCCCCAGAGAATACTCAGTTCCCCTGCCTGTATTTCCGCTGGTGTCAGAAGTACCACTCTGTTCTTCAGAGACATGCTCTACCCTCTGATTTGCATCTTTGTGGAGAAGGATTCATGCTGCAGCAGGATAATGACCCCAAACACACCTCAAAGCTTGGCAAGAACAACTTGAAGACCATAGAAGACAGAAGAGTCCTGATTGTCACGGACTTGCCCCCACAGTCACCTGACCCCAACCCCATTGAACATTTATGGGGGGCACTTTGAAGTCTCAGAAAGACAAGCATTGTATGACATCATAAGAAGGTCTGTGGAACATTGTGCGATCATGCTAGGAGAACATGGGTCATCAGGTTTGGCACAAACTTATAGAGTGCATGCCAGCTTGAGAGCATGCTGTCACTAAAGCAAAAGGGAACAAACCAAATACTAAGATGTTCTGAAATGTACATTTTTCAAAGATTCAACTTTACACTGACATTTTTAAGCTGATATTATCATTTGTAATAGAAAATTAGAGTTACATTTGAAAGAAACGCAAAATATAAACATCTTGACTAGTGGTCTCAGACTTTTGGACCCCACTGTATCTAGGGAGGCAGGCATGCAATAACATATTTCAACACTCCTTCATAAAAGCAGCCCTGCATGATGTGCGAGTGTGCCCATGCTCATTATTTTGCTAGTGTGGGTGTGTTTCTGTACGTACTTCACTCACATGATTACAGGCAAACAAAACTGTAATAACAGGAGGTGGAGGGAGAGTGGAGAGGGGAGGGGAAAAAAAGCAAAATCAAACAAAATAGAAATAGACGAAGATTATAGAGATTAACCAGATAAAAAAAAATAATAAGGTTGGCAAGTGAGAAAAAGATGGAAAGAAGGATGAAACAGAGAGCTGGAGAGAGTTGAAGCAAGCAAACAGTTTGGACTCTCCTGGGAAGGATCTGTTCATCCCACACATATCGAGGGATGAAGGAGAACAAATGTTCCTGGGCCCACAAGTCACATAACAAAGATCGGACCAACAGATTCCTCTGAGCTTCTATTGTTAGAGCGCAATTCCCACAAGACGCCATGAGAACGAGCATGGATAAGCAGCTCAACCTTTAGAAAATGTGTCTCCTCTTTCTCAGACTGATGCTCACTGGTTGTGGCGGGAGGCTGGGACACACTGTTCATGATGATTTTTAGCCATGTTAGTTTCGTGACTCTACGGGTGGCAATGTCAGTCTGTCAGTAAGTCCACTACTGTAGTCCAGAGTGAAATACCTCAGGTACTATAAGATGGACTGACCTGAAATTTGGAACACACATGCATGTTCCCCAGAGGATGAATCCTACTGATACTGATGCTCATCAATAGACCCTTTTCACAGAGACATTTTAACATGTCATGGCAGGAAAAACACAAGCATTAACAATAACATTAATGATAACTGCATTTGCACAATTTGTGTGTTCAGTTTCAGTGCCATGCTGTTAGTTATGCATGCTCACTGTCATGGCTTACTGTGACATAAATATTATTACTTCAACCTGTGCTGGTTGTCTTACTATGATCACGCAATTATCCAGTTAGCCAATCATGTGGCAGCAGTGCAATGCATAAAATCATTCAGATACAGGTCAGGAGCCTCAGTTAATGTTCACATCAAACATCAGAGTGGGGAAAAATGTGATGTCAGTTACTCTGACCGTGGCATGATTGCTGGTGCCAGACAGGCTGGTTTGAGTATTTCTGAAACTGCTGATCTCCTGGGATTTTGACACACAACAGTCTCTATAGAGTTTTTAGTCAGAATGGAGCCAAAAAGAAAAAAAAAAATCCAGTGAGCTGCAGTGAACAGAAACACCTTGTTGATGGGAGAGGTCAGAGGAAAAGGGCCAGACTAGTTGGAGCTGACAGAAAGGCTACGGTAACTCAGATAACCACATGAGGCAGGTGGGCTACAACAGCAGAAGACCAAGGTTCCACTCCCGTCAGCCAAGAACAGAAATTCGACGCTGCAGTAGGAACAGGCTCACTGGACTGGACAGTTGAAGACTGGCAAAAACACTGGCGGGGAGTGTTTTTTGGCTCACGTTGGGCCCCTTAATACCAATCAATCATGGTTTGAATGTCACAGCCTATCTGAGTATTGTTGCTGACTATGTGCATCCCTTTATGGCCACAATTTACCATCTTCTAATGGCTGCTTCCAGCACGATAATGTTGCAAAGCAAAGACCGTCTCAAAATAGTTTCATGAACATGACAAGTTCATTGAACTTCTGTGGTCACCCCAGTCACCAGATCTGATCCCAACACCTGTGGGATGTGGTAGTGTGCTGAGTCTGATTAATACTAATGATTCAGTTTAATTTAGGTGTCACAATACAATTAGCATGACACTGAACCAACATGACACTGAACCAACATATAAAACATTTATTGGTTACACCTGTGTTTGACACATGAAATCTCTGAGAAAGGTCTATTAGCAGGTTTGTGTGTGTTTTTCTCCCATTAATTAAAACACCCCACACCCACACAAGTGTCCTCACTTATTTTGACTGACGCAGTATAATGTGACATCTCTGTCAGTCTGTTTACTTTGTTCGACCTGTAACAAAGCTGTGCGCTCTGAGATCGGGGACTGAACTGCCTCACAAACAGGCACTGTAGCACACAGTCGCTGCGTACGCTGCTGCTAGCTGTGGCTTAAAGTAAAAGTTGGTGCATTGGCTGTTTCGGGGGGAAAAGTAACTGTCCTGTGAGATATATGAAGTGGAAATTTGGTTTTGTTTTCTGTCTGAACACAACTTTAAACTTCATCAGGTGATTCCTGTGCCGTACAGCTGCAGAGGTCTAATCATTCAAACTAATTGAATGTGGGTAGAGCCTTTAAAAAACAGAAATTATGTTCTGCTTTTGGCACAGGACCTTGTATATTAGAAACTGTAGTAAACAGTGTCCTTTTTCAGCTGGAAACAGGGACATAAACTTTGATTTTAGATTAAACCTAATGAATAATTTCTTCCAGTGGAAGTCAGATATAAAAAAAATAGCCTAATAATAAATGAATCATGGTGCCATAGGTATACACTATGCCCTAAAGTCAATTTGATTCAATTCAGTCACAAGTAAGATTTGATCTTTTAACTTTTTTAATAAGAATTTGCCTGAAGGGGCGCCCTGGTGGCTCACCTGGTGAAGCGCATGACATGAAGGCTTGGTCCTTACCTGCAGCGGCCTGGTTTCGGGCCCGACCCGTGGTCCTTTGCTGCAAGTCATCCCCTCTCTCTCTCTCCCTGACATTCCAGTCTCTCTCTCTGTGACTATTAAAATAAAGGCAAAAAAATGTATAAAAATGTGCATGAAATAATTAAATTATTTCAATGATGATTTAAAAAATTATGCATCTATTTTTTCTGAATTTCATCCAGACTTTGTGTTGAATCTGTAGTTGAGTATCCACACATGCAGCAAAATCTTTTAAAAAAATGGTATTAAAGTTCATAAAACACACACGATGTATGCAGCAAAGTCAAGTTGAGATTGTTTCTGCAGAATTATATGATATTCCCATTGTCACTTTAGTCATTATATGCAGACACATATAGGCAGGTAGAATTAAAGGTAGTTCCCTGTAGGGAACAGGAAGACAGCAGGTAACGCATCAGAAAACAGATTTCAGGCAGAGCAGAGGCAACAGGAGGAAGAGCTGGAGCCCTAATTGGAGATGAGGAGCAGCTGTGAAGGCAGGCGGCAGATCACAGCTGATTAGGGCTGAGTCACAGGTGTGAGGGACAGGAGAGCACAGCGAGGGCATCTGGTGGACAGGTGAGGAATGGCCCTGACAGAAAAATGCAGGCAACAAAACCAGAAGCCACAGGAGAGAAGACAGATCAGCTGTGACCATGACAGTGTGACAGAATAAGTCAAGCTTAAAAAGATTAAATTCTTATCAAATTGGCAAGTTGTTATTTTAGAACAAGCCACAGCTGCACTCAAACAGTGTATTCTTAAAAACATAATAACTGCACTCAAAAGCTGGGAGAGGTCACAAAAAACAGAAGAGATGAAGAAAGAAAGATTTGTCAGAAAATCAGTTGTGTGTGTTTTTTTTTACTTTGAAACAGACAGAATATTAATATTCACATAGAGACACTGTCACACTGGGTGAATAATAGCTAATCTAACCTTGTTGAGAATTAAAGGTTCAAATATGCTCCTAACCTTCAAAGGCAGACTTTCTCTGAGTAAGAAACCTGTGAACTTGAGCACAGAGCGACAGATGTGACACAACAATGAAATGCTTATCAAATATTAATTGTGGTCTCCCTTGACGACCAAAAACCATGTCATTAAAATGCAGAAAAGTCTTTCCGGGTGAGAGGTTATCAGGACTGCATGCGAGTCAGAGACGGGAGAGAGGAACATAGCAGCTGCAGTCTGTCTTGGAGTATGGGAAGTAAACCCCAGGAACACATTACTTTTTTTTTTTCCACAAAGACTGATGAAAGAAATGCTGAATGAGAGAGCTAGTGGAACAGATGCTATCCCAGACGGGACATCAGGACTTCGACCTCTATAGCTAGTCTAACTTAGCTTATCTTAAATCACTTTATGAGCGATATGTCTTCATACAGTAGAAGACGTATGAAGACAAAATTACTCCTGATGCAGAGATTTAAAATGAGAGAGAATTTTAAAAGTTTTTCTCTGCACTATAACACACAGTTTTCTTCAAACTAGCAACTAGCAGCCATTCGGAGAATTGGATCTTAATGTACTTTGGCACTGTTTCACAATTCAGCTGTAATGGTTGCTGCATGGCAGCCAAGAAGGCGCATAAAGGTGTTTAAACAGAATAATTTAGACGCCCAAAGTATACAATTAACGTACAGTCAAAAGAAAAAGGTCATGGAAATCTGATGGGTTATAGAAAGACAGTGAGAATGAGGCAAGACTCCAACCTCATGGGTCTGTGGTTTCACTCTCTCCTTTTAGCTGTGCAGGTCTCACAACAAACATATTGATCCTGTTTACATTAATGGGTATGTGGGGAGCTGCAGAGGAGAGGCCGGCCCTTCTTTGCTGCAGTCCCAGGATCACTCAGACAGAGGAGGGCTAATCTCTGACCGACCTACACCCACTGCCTGCTTCATTCCCACCCTGAGTGGCCATGAGAGGTACACCTACTAACACCTACCTATCACCCCAAATCAGTATGCAGTGGGAAAATAGTTAATACTGGCACACAAAACTATTCTTACTACAGACTGTACTTATAAATAAACACAACAGGAAAAGAGAAGAGTGAACAGAAAAGTGAAGATACTGTATGAAAGAAAGGAAATGTGCACCCCCCCCCATTCAGCACACACTCTGACGAGCCATGAAAGAGCAAACAGACTCAAAAGTATGAAGGAAGTCATGCAGTAGTGGTGGAGCAGAAAACATAATTGCATGAGAATCAATTTTCTTTGTCAGGGTCTCATATGGGAGAAATCAGAGAGTGGGAGAAGCAACGTTTTTAAATCCTGCGAACCTTTGGTCTACACTGAAGTCATACATTCAACCCCAAGAGTGCACAGATACTGTGGGGTGCTGGATCGGATGATAATTAACAGCTTTCATCACAGAATGTGAACAGTGGCACGGAGTCCCCATGAGCTGCTGCTGATGTTCGTTCACACAGAGGTTTAAAGGCAAGAGCAAAAAGAAAAGGCAAAAGGCCACAAAACAGGAAATAGTCAGGCCTGATGAAAAGCAGCTGGTAGGTGTTAAACACAACATGCGACAAAACACTGTGTGTATAAAATCAAATGGAAAGACGAACTGAACATTGGCTATTGATGTATATGTGGCACATAGGATAGTTATTTAATATTATCTATTAATTTAATTGCCCACTCATTAATGTGTGTTGTTTATATGTACTGTATATATGTTTCATATTTTTACAGACAATCCCCGTTAAAATTTTAAACATTCGTATTCCAGGCACGAGACCACCTGCGAGACTCTATAAGCTGTGGGCGAGCTGCATTCTTCAGTTGGCAGTTAACGTGTTTAAGTAAAGCAACTGAAGACCAGCTGACCCACAGAGCCTTTGTTATTTGTCCTCACAGGTGGGTAAATTAGGTGAAAAAGGGTTCAATGGGTGGTTTGATTTA
Source organism: Seriola dumerili (assembly GCF_002260705.1). NCBI lineage: Eukaryota > Metazoa > Chordata > Actinopteri > Carangiformes > Carangidae > Seriola > Seriola dumerili. Next base: position 121,946 of record NW_019175108.1, read on the forward strand.
TGGAACTATGGCATTATGTAATTACATTGTGACAATTATTTTAGAGAAAACAAAAAAAAAATTCTCCGTTTTCTAATTTTTTAAGCTATATTAAGTCATTTTTGCCACGTGGGGGCAAGGTATAAACACAACATAGCCACATTATGACCTTATAATGTGTCAGCAAACACATTAAGCATTCATTTGTAAGTTGTGTTTCTGGATACCTGGTGAATAGAAGTCCAATATTCACTCTCCTTTTAACTCAATTTTAGGGTCTACCACCTACTGCGGGAAATATCTGGCTCTTTACCTGCTAAATGCTTCACTGTGTTCACCAGCTAGTTGCTAACATTGTCTGTCTACTGTTTGGTGCTGGGCCGGTGTATACACCCGAAATTCCTTCTGATGCTTTTAAAATCATTAGGAGGAAACACAAACAGACAAGTTGCAAACTGGAAACCAACTGACAAAGTCAGATGGTAATTTTCTGTGGGTTTGTTACTATGAGCAACACCTTTCACATTAAATGTATTAATTTGACCTCTTTTAATACACAGATATTTATTAGTGCAGCTTTATTAATTCAAATTTGTTTACTAATTAAGGAAATGCTGTTTCAATGTAAAATTAAATGAAGAAAAAATTATTTTCTACAGCCATCGCTGATGCAGACACACAGCTCCTGCATTTAATTCAAACATGGGTGCATTAAAAGAAGGAGATTAATTAGCGATTAGTTAAGCTGTCAATTAAAAACCCAAACAGCCTAAGTGTCCCTCCTTGTTGGTTTGACTAATGATACATTGCACATGTTTTATTAATGAAAATACAGAGGGAAAATGTATATGTTATTATTCGAACTTGGTATTGGTAATTTAGTCTATGCCCAACAGATGGTCGCAATGCACTGGAAGAGCAAAGGCCAATAACAGACAGCAGAGTGTGTTACAGTAAAGTTGGCACAAAGTGAAACTTGGGATTAAAACCATTGGAGCCGACAAACTCAGTAAAGTTACTCGGGAAAGTTTCTTTTGCAAGGAGGACTTAAAAAGAACGGCTCAGAGAGAGAGGTGGCAGAGTTGTTTACATCTCGTTTTGACATAGGGATTATGTTTGCTTTTTTTCTTATTCCTATTTCTCTTCTTAATCGTATTCTTCTTCTCCTTTGAAGGCACCATGAAATCAAAGACAAGGTTTGGGGATGTATCTGTTACAAAAATATAAGTATATTGTTTACACACATTTCTTGAGTCAAAGTTTTACTGTCACTTAAAAAAGACACCAAGAACCTCTTATTATCTTCTTATATCCTCCTCTTATTATCCTCTTACTAATGTGTTTATTATTTTATATCATATTTTGAGATATGTTGTGTTTTCACTCTTAATTCATTCATTCATTTCCTAACATTGTGTATCTGTATTACCGGTTCAGTTATTTTGTTTTATGAAATCTTGTTATGTGCATTCACGACGATAATGATGTTGATGGATAGTATTACAGAAACACACACTCACACACACACACAGAAATATAATATAGTATAATATAATATAAATAGATTCCTCCAGCCTCATATCCATTTCCCTCGTATCTCAGAGGTTGACCCATGACCTGTTGGATGTAGAGCTTACAAAGACACAATCCTCATTACCCAGGTTCCTCTCTGGCAGAGCGGGGTCTTATTTACCCCCGAGGAAGGACAGAAATAAACAAAGACCACTGCTGATCGAGTGATGGAAACAAAACACTGCTGCACTGAAAGGTTACAGTGGCCACCATCCTGTTCAGTGCCCACTGGCTGTCAATCATTAAAAAAAAAAAAAAACTCACAATGACGCTCATCTGTGACATGGTCTCAATTATGAAAGAAAGTAATTTCTGCAAATTCCTCAAAACGACATATTTCTAAGTTGAAGTGACAAAGACATCGAGTGGCTGTGAAGCAAAGAAGCGGGACGTTATCACAGAAGCACAAAGTCCACAGGAGGAGGAGGAGGAGGTTGGGGTGGATGAATGAGTCAGTGAAACAATGGGCACTCTCCTTTTCCCCAACCGACAATCAACATTGGTTTCTTTTAACCATGACAACAATCATTGCCTTACCTTAGCCGTATGGTTATTATGGTAACCATGAAGACAAAGGTCCCTCAACCTTAATGAAGAGGTCATTTTAACCCAAACCGTGATCTTGCTCTAACCCCAACCAAATTGTTTTTTCTGCCTAAATCTTACCTTCCTTGCCAATAGCAGTGTAAGATCAGATTCAGGTTTCATGTTTGAAATGGTGATTTGTAACAGTTTTGAAAGGAGTCCTGTGGGTAGTGGAGTCGCATCCAAAATCATCATGTGTTTTTCTGGATGGTGAGGAAGAACAGTGTATTTTGGCATTTAATTCAAAGGCCTTATTTGGTTTTCTGTTTTGATTTCAGGAGTTAAGTATTGGATCTTTGGCTTAAAACTTTGAACTGAAGGAATACACAAAATATTGAATATGTATGGCAGGTAAAACTTCAAGAGCCACGGTTGAACCTCCATCTTCCATCTTCACCTTTTTAAAACATGACATCATGAGACCTCTAAGAGCTGCTCTCACTCAACAATGTCACTCTCTCCCGTCGATGAAATGGATAGGCACTATATGTAGATAGATGAATGAACGGCGTCCACAAGTGACGGAGAGGGGTCAGCATGGCGGAAGAACCTCTGGGTGGGACGAGGGTGAGGTTGTATGAGCAAATCAATGAGACGAAAAGCTGGTATTGATCCTGCTGGATTTATCCTCCCCAATGTCAACACGGAGCGTCAGTCCGCAGAAGAGACGGTGCCCTATTTGCCCTGAGAGCACCAGGATAAATCTCATTCTCTCCTCTACAGCTCATTTAATGAAGGATATAATGGTGTGAGTAGGCTGAGCGACTGTTAGCAGACCATTCTGGTGAACAGACAGTAAATCTTTTATCCTCCTCTAGAGCTGACTTTAATTTGCTGCTAAGCCTGAGTTATAAATTTGAAATGGCGTATAAGTGGCTATGTTAGCACATGGCAAATAATGTGTTCATCTTTGGTTACATGAACTTTTACGATTTAATATTTCCAATGCTGTTACAGTCATGTTGAATAGAGACCAATATTAGAGGAAAACCACTTAGTTTCATGCTGATTAATGACTGTTAAAAGAAATCAATGAACAACAACATAAAAACGAAAGAGTCAATAAAAGTTGAAAGTGTTAAATCAAGTTCCCAGCCCTCTCTTGCTTCAATAAAACAAATAAACATTAAGTGAATATCGTCTCTCATTACCCCGTCGCTATATCCGATATGCGGGTAACAACCTTTGAGTTGAGAAATTCAGCTTTAAAGCGGCACTCCACCATTTTTACACGTCAAAGCCACAATTTATCACTTGAAAACAGTGACAGAAAACAGTGACAAAAAAATCTTCTAAGGCTCTGGAAGGGCTTTTCAAGAATTTTCAAAAATTATGGGATCCATTGTTTCAAATCATGGCCCATACTAGGGACAAAAAAAGTCAGGATATCTCTGCCTTTATTGTGTAGAATTTTTGACTTTTTTTAGTCTCCCAACTTTATAGTAGTAACTAGTAACACCTCCCTTTGATAAAGGTTTGAAATTATCTGCCTTTACTCACCTTTCCCTTTGGATTTACTCAAAAGAACTTTGAATAATTTGAACCTGTGATTAATAGGATAACAGTTTATTACGTCAATGGAGGAAAAACAATAGACAGATACCAGTCTGAGTTCCAATAAATATAGTAAATGGAGGAGCTGGTCACAGCTGGAGAAAAAGATGCAGATGGTGGTGAACCAGCTTCAGGAACACATCAGAACACAAAAATAAACTTTTAAATAAATAAAACACAGTGACACTCTTAAGTCGCAGCTTGACTGATTTGCATTGTTACATGTTTGGCATAATTTTCTGTTTGTGCACAATGGTTAAATATTTAGATTTTTTTTAGATTTAAAAAAAAAAAATGTTATACACTAACTGCAAAACACTGCACTAAAACAATAAGTATGTGAAACATACTGTTTGCAATCAGTATAATAAGTCCTCCAACCTAAATGACCACATACAGTAGGTCATTTCCTGAATTACTGCCCCTATGGTGGCAGGAGACATACTGTCACAGATTAACAATTAAAAGTCACTGGTGAAAAATACATAAACTATTCTATGCTGTGACAGAGCTATGGGTAAGGTTTGCTTAGGTTCAGGCACAAGTTAAAGTTGTGGTCCGGTCATGGATAAAAGAAAACAATATTGAATGTTTCAAACAGGAAAGGTAGCCTCAGTCTGTCCTATTCTTCACTTGGACTTTGTCACTTTATTTGCTGAATAGATTGATGCAGTCTCACACGACTGCTAACAATAACAGGTAGCTATGGGTCTTAATAAGCTGCATGTACTACCAACCTGTGGGGTCTTTTTTTTCTCAACAGTATGTAGTAGGAACCCGGGGTACACAGCAAGTGAGTGAGTGAACATGTAAGTCACCCAGTAAATGAGTAAGTGTATGAGTAGGAGCAACTTAAGCAAATGAGAGAATGACAGAGTAAGGCAGCAAGGGAGGAAATGAGTGGTTGAATGAGTGAGAAAGTGGAGTGGAAAGTGGGTGAGCACATGACTGGCTTTGACTTTTTAATCATGCAGTCTCTACTGAAATCTCACAAACTCTAGACTGAGTAAATCATCCAGATTTTTAATCCAGTGTGTGCGCGCTTGTGCGAAACCATATCTCCACCATGTTCACACACACATTCACTTCATCCACACAACTGCAGGCTCAGACGGCGCATATAAAATAATAACAGATTTCCTCAGGACCACTTTAATAAATCGTCCTCCTCGGCAGAATAACTGTTCACATATGTAAACCAGACCTTGGTTGCTAGAGCTATTGACTGCTGTCATGAGAGAGTGAGAGTAAGTGAGCAGGCGCACTGAACAGTGACCAATGAACACTCACTCATTCACTCAACGCATGAATGAGTAGGTGAGCAGTGTGAGTGTTTGAGTGACTGCATCAGTCATGTCGATGAGATGTGCCGGTAGCGCAGAAAGATGGCGATGGTGAGCGCAACTTTACATGTGGTAACTTGATAGATGAGTGAGCAAATGAGTGAGTGAAGAAGAATGAGAAAGTGAATGACAAATTGATTGATCCATTGAGTAAGAGGGTGAGTGAGAGGTTGGCTTTGTTACCGTAACCTTCAGTGGCGACAGACACTTTGCAGTGTTGAAGAACGGAGAGAAGTGTGTGTGCGTGTGAGTCTGTGTGTGTGTGTGTGTGTGTGTGTGTGTGTGTGTGAGAAAGGCACCTCCAGAGGTTTGCATCGATCACTGGATCACACAGGGACACAGAGGAGGTTCAGTCATGCAGCGGCCAACAGGCAGAAAAGAGGCCACTGTGCACAGCACCTGCACACACACACACACACATACACAAATGTAGTACAACTCACACATGATTTCTTTCCACCTTCCTCACTCCTGAAACACTGCATACACACAAAATGAATATAAACAATGCCTCTTTTGTATGATCAACCCCTCTCTCACACACAAACACACACACCACAGCAGATTAGTGTTTCTGCAGCCGGCCCAGTGTGGGACAAGACACCAACAGGGCCCTCCACGGATGCTGTTAAGTCGGCGACTTGTCATCCATCCTTACCAAGTGACTTAAGAGTGATGTAGGAGGATGGGCCCTCAGGTGTTATTTCTGCTCATTACAGTTCAATTCTTTCAGATCCTTAACCACAACATCCACTTCCACGCACCAGACTCCTCGGGACAGAAAACACCACAGAGGTCAAACTACACCTCTGTTATTTTACTCTTAGGAGACAAAAACAACAAAACTACAACAGAGAAGTGGGGAAATATAAGGAGGAAAAATGGTTTGTGGTGTGTTAGAATATTTTTTTTTGGGGGGGGGTGACTAGGTTACAGGGTTAGATGTGGTTTGTGGGAATGAGGTGAAATGTGCCTGTATTTCAGGGTCATCCCAAGGTTATTTCTGGTTCCCTGGTGGGCAAACACCTGATGTAAGTGAAAAGAGCATCACTCCCAAGGTAGGATCACTAACTAGGAGTTGCTAGGAGACAATGATTGGTGTGTGTGTAGATGTATGTGTTTGTGAGCATGTGTCTATTCATTGTCTGGAGAACCCATCTGGTTGTTTAAAGTACATCATATGTTCATATTGACAGGTGCTCTGTAGTCTGAGGCTTGTGAGCCAAAAATGGAAAAAAATGAGCAAATAAAATATTGGAAATGGAACAAATAAAAAAAAAAAAAAAACATTTTAAATACATGAAAGAAGGTCAAATATTAACACACACATTTGGATTTGAATGTTTCTTCATCGGATGAACTCTTAAAGCTAGAAAAAAAAATCAAATTCATCAAACCGAATCTCTAGTTTGTTTTTCTCAGATATTGAGGCATATCTGAGAAAAACAAACTAGAAAGTGAATTTATCTTAAAGGAGTAACCCACTGATTTAGCACCGAATTCCTATAGCACAATGGACAGTCAAATAAAAGGATCAAAATCGGCCTTTTTATTGCACGCATTTTATTTCCTTCTCAAAACCTGGCTTTGGTCAGCGATTCAGGTGTGTTATTATACAGTAGTAGTTGCTAATGTAGCCACAAAAGGAGAAAGCTACTGAGAGTCTTTCTTTAACTTCCTTCATGTTGTCTTCGCTCTCAACACACTCCACAGGAATCAGAAACATGCTGGGGAAAACATTAGCAACCAGTCAGTTACTGCTGTCCCCATGTGGTATCTCCATTGATGCTGCAGCCCTGACATGCAGATAAATTTTTAAGGAGGCGCACACCAGCTACAGTGCAGCTTACAGTGTAATCTTGGACCCTATACACGTCACCGGTAGGTATGGCGTAGCCCGCATAAGTATAAATCAAACGCAACTCCATTTTGTACTTGTATTCTTGAGCATTAACAAACAGTGACATCAAAGAAATTTATCAGACTTCATGCAGCTCCCTCTGGAGCCACAAAATGCTCTTCTACAACCTTTTTCACATATACAGTAGCGATCCCCAAGACATGTAAACAGATGTTGGTGTATAAAATCGATGGAGTATCCCTTTAAATATGTCCATATTCTATATATGGTCCTTTGAGCTGATAGCTCCAGACAATATCCTCAGGAGATGGATGTCTTTAAAGACATCAGCCTGTGTGTACAAACAGAAAAATGTATACTGGTCTGTATGCGTGTGTGTGTGTGTGTGTGTGTGTGTGTGTGTGTTTTATGTGTGTGTGTTGTGTGTGTTTTATTACAGCCTGGCCATCTGGTCAAAGCACTTCATGATGGACAGATAAATTATATCTGATCATGCACAACTTGTTTGGGGCCTTCCCAAAGTTCCAAACTGATTTATGCGGGAGCGTGACTCCCGCACAAGTTAACATTTGCGTCATCCTTTTGGCAAACAGAACGAAAGGGAGGGGGAGGGAGAGAGAGCGAGAGAGCGAGAGAGAGAGAGAGAGAGGGATGAGGCCTGTCCTGAACCTTGTCCAAACTCCGCAGGCTGCCACGATGAAGGGTATATTTTTTTATCAAGGTCTGCCAGCTAGGCTACTCAGACAGTTCTATCTTCTGCTAAAATACAAACACAGAGAAAGAGAAAGAGAGGGAGAGTATAGAGGAAGAATGGCGGAGAGGCTTGTAATCTGATTTTTGCCACTTACTGACACTCAGCGTTTTACAGCGTTTTTAACTTTCCAGATTAGGTGAGCACACTCAGAGCAGGTTTCTATACAAACTGTTAAATAAATCACAGAAATGATATAATACTCACATGCAGCCAATACAGAAATAAGCAGAAGCATGGTTTCCAATTTTATACTGTCACTTTGAACACAGCATGGTCAGATCACTAGCATTGTTGCAGGAAATGAATCCAGCAGTGCCCTGTGGTGCCACATACTGTAGTGAGTATAAGTCTATTAAGACAGGCTGTTGTATTGTTATTGATGCTCTTATTTAGGTAGACATAATTGAATTCCAAAATACAATATCACTCATTCATCACGTTGAGGGTTGACATTTCTATCAGGTTATTGATGCACATTCAGGTGAATTTAGTAAAGTCTAAAATCATATACAGATGTGTAGTTGGCTAAATATGATCATGATTTTGTCAAGAGACACAAGAGGGAACAGTAAATCATAGCGGCTGCACAAAATGCAATCAGCTTCTCTGCCTACTCATGTAATCCTTATCCATTTGTGAAATAAATGTTTGGAGCTTAATCATACTAAGTCACATTTCAGGCACGGCAGACACTCTCTGACCGTCGCTGAATCAGTGATGATTTAAATCTGCTTTAAATCACTCACACAGAGTTTTTCTCAACCTCTGACAAATGCCGTGCAGTTTGTTTTATCTTTGACTCAGAAGCTGTTTGACAAATCCAGCAGGCCCCTTCTTTCCCTCAGTTTTAGTGCAGTGTCGATTAAAGGCCTGTGTTATTCTATATCAAGAGCCGGTTACAGATGCGTATGCCATATGTTTGATGCTCTATTGATCACTGAGGAGGAATTTGTCTTTCAGTCTGGCCCTGCTCACAGAAGGGGGGTCCTCTCCTCTGAAAAACCTCAGAGGTAGAAAAAGGGTTAAGACTCGTCTCAAAGATGCGAAAAGAGTGGAAAAGGCCCTGCAAGGACAAACTATCGATCCTCTCCTGGGTGTGCTGCCAGTGTTTCATATAGAGGTTCATAATTTCCTCTGAATCGTACATCTCTTTCTCCTTCTGCCCCCCTTGTCTTTTGGCCTCTTTCTTCTTCTGTTGCCCAAAAAACCAGACCAGAGGTGTGAATTATGTAAGCCCAAATGGATGTCATTCACCTCTGAAGTGTGAATTACAGTGTCCTGACTCACTATGAACTCATTATACACATCTGTTCCTGTGTTAGTGTTAGTTACTTCAGTGGTTTCCAAAATTAGGTGGGCAGCCTTTGTGGTTCTTGATGTTGCGGCAGGTCCCCAGCAGTATTAATTAATCTTTCCCTTCATATAAGCCACAGTGCATTTGGAAAGTATTAAGACCCCTTCACCTTTTTCACATTTTGTTATGTTGCAGCCTTGTGCTGCAATCAAAAACATTCATTTTCCCCTCATCAATCTACATTTAATACCTCATGATGACAAAGTGAAAACAGAATTTTAGAAAAAAAGAGGAAAAGAAAAAGGAAAAACTGAAATATCACACTGACATAACTATTCAGACCCTCGGCTACAACACTTGAAATTTAGCTCAGGTGCTTCCCATTTCTCTTGATCATCTTTGACAGGTGGAGTTTATCTTTGGACACGATTTGGAAAGGCACACACCTGTCTATATAAGGTTTCACAGCTCTTGTCTACAAGTTGTGACCATGTCAACTGGAGAGTGATTTACTTTTTCTTGTTTGTCAATCAATTCATTTTTAAATACCTCAAGGTGCAAAATTATCCATAAATTTGTGAGTGAAATAAACTGTATTTCTATAGTTCTTTTCTGATCAGCCAATCAAAACGCTTCTGTCCGACCAAATGCGAAATATGGGCACAATCTCCACTTCTGTTCCTGAGTTATGGCATTGAATAATGGCCAGGAAAGTGTTTTTACAGAACATTATGATGTCACAGTTGACCTTTGACCTTTTATCATTTTTACATAATTTTAACCTATTAGACATTTGTGTGGACAACACTTTTAAATTCTTCCATATGTTGTCATGTATGAAAAGACCCAAAAGGAACACTGTGAGCAGACTACCTCATTACCATGAGCACATTATTTAAACAGCATTTGCACAGGAGTGATTCTGCCCTGTGCTATTTGATGGTTGGTCACTATAACTGCGATCATTACAAGCATTTTCCCCTGTAAAAAGAGTCACAGTGACCTTGACCTTTGACCACCAAAATCTCATCAGTTCATCCTTGATACCAAGTGAATATTTGTGCCAAATTTGAAGCAATTGCCTCAAGGCGTTCCTGAGATATAGCATTCACGAGAATGGGACGGATGGATGGAGCAGAGGCCAAGGGTCAAGCTCCAACTAAGCTGCAATTCAATAGTGTCTTTAATTGGACCACCCTGCATCCTAAATGCCCACATTTTCAGACACCACACCTCAAGTTTGTAAATGACTGGACCATGTGTTGCGCTATGTATCCCTGCTGCTCAGGAGCTGCCAGGAAGCAGAACCACACTTCCAATTCACTCAATTATGGCAAATAAACTACATTTATTACATATACCATTATTGCTAAAGGAGGCAGAGGAATAATTAAAACATAAGACACACCAAGCAAGAGAGAGCAGGGGAGTGGGAGGGAGAGAGAGAAGCCACCTATAACTGCTAAGCTAAGGAAACTAGCACATCTGAGTAGCATGTAAACAAAAACGCCAGCAACCGGAAATGAGACAATACGCTTACTGCTGCAATAAAAGCCCTGTTAAGAAATAATGGTTTTCAGTATACTGAAACACTGTAGGGCTTTTAATTTGAAACAGTTACATAAAGTTTGGAGTTTGCATTAATATGTAATGCAGTAACTTTAACAGGGCAAACAGGTGAGGATCAAAACCAGGCTTCGTACTAAAATACCACTATGACCAATTATACTTATCAAACTGAGGGAATTAGAAATAAAGGCCTGTTACCTTCTGACGTTACGGTAAATAAAGGCCCTGCTCACTATTTGAGGAAATACAGTGACACCCCCGGAAGATGTAATAGAAACTGTTTGCACAATGGTGTAACATCATCACTCACTCAACTCACTCAGTCACCAAAGACTACAGGACAATCGCAGATGTAGTGAATGCCTGTAGTCTTTGGTTTTTGTTAGCTGAAATTTTAACTCTCACCAGCCACATTTCTCTGCTACCTACCCACTAACTAACAGTTAGCTAGTCACCCCAAACCACATTTTATACATTTATGTAACTGCCCTGAGTTCAAGATGAGCTATCAAAATGTTGTTACATTTTACAAGTAAAGAAAAGAGAGAGATACAACAATTATTATTTTGGACACAACTAACACAAGGACACAGGACTCAAACTTTGAAAACCTATTTTTCACTTCACAGTAAGGAATACATACATATTCTTGTGTTGCAGAAGAAGTTTTTTTCTGCTTTCCTATAATTCTGTTTGCAACTCAATAGACCACTGAACAATAGAAATTCTAACAACAACAACAACAACAACAACAACAGAAATCTGATGAAACTGACGAATTGTGAGTGTTTAGATTTATGCTAGTTATGTGGCTCTGCTGCAGGATGAAAGCATTACACAGCCTTGCATCGGCTCTGTTTAAATGTGAACTATAGCATATAATTAAACTATAAGTTCAGATCCACTCATAATTCTGCATAATAATCCTGTAGAGAATTAAAATGACATATATTGCAGGCTGAAGAAACCACAGAAAAAAAGTTAATATATCCACAAAGTATTGTGTTATTTAATGTTAGACGGAATTTTAAGGTTATTGTACAGGAGATGAATAATGCAATAAAGTAGGATAAGGTCACTATATTGCACCGCATACACGCTACAAGTCCCGGGATAGTATTAAAGGAATATAAATTTTTTTTTGATGCAGGGAGTTCAGCCTCCATTAAAGCATCGTGCAGAGCGCGTTTTAAACATCTGGACATTAAAGGCGAGAGTAAAACAACACCGGGTCCCAGTTTTTCCTGCTGGTCCTTTAAGCCGAGGAAGGTGCAGACCGGACCTGGTGGGGAACAGTTTGGAGCAGGAGCGGAGTAGGGAAGTTGCACCGCCCCGGTTCAGGCAGCAGGACTGGAGCAGATAAAAGCTCAGATAGTGATTGAAAGTGATGGTAAAAGGATTTAGCCTCGGCATTAACTGAGAGAGGGAGAGAGGGAGAGAGAGAGAGAGAGAGAGAGAGACAGAGAGAGAGACAGAGAGAGAGAGAGAGAGAGAGAGAGCGGGGGAGGGAGTGAGGAGAGGGAGGGAGGGTGATATTTTCCATAAAGCCTTTTTTTTCTCTCTTTCTTTCTGCCCTTGAGCATCCCGGGTACACCCGAGCTTGTAAAGTAGGAAGAGGAGGAGGTGGAGAGGGGGGCAAGAAGGGCGGGAACAAGCATTTGCTCAAAGTCAATATTTTATACTTTTGATACTCCTTGACGCTGGATTTCAGTCCTCTTTTCCCCGCCGTTGCCAGATCTAGGACACCGATCTACCGTGCGCAGCCATCCACGGTGTGATAAAAAAGTATCCGGCAGAAGGCAAAAACAAACAGCGAGCCGGGCAGGCAGATAACGGGAGCACAGTGGGGACCGCGGCGGGGAACGAGTACAGTGGATGATCGGGAGGATCTTTTTGGCCAAAGAGGGGGACGTGCACATACTCCATCGCCTGGCAAAGTGCTGACCCGTCTCACGGATGCACGTTAGAAGTAAGTGCTTTATCTGACGTGATAAAACATCTCGCAACACGATGCATTCTGCTAAAGCTCTTTGAAGTCTGCACCGAGAAGCTGCTCCGAGTTATACACACAATGTCCGGACCACTCCAGGGTAACCAGAGTGCTGAGGACACTTTCAGCTTAATTTACACAATGTTAGACAAACGCATTAATGCATTAATGTGTGAATATATAATAAACATATAGTGTGAGCGATGCTGCAGGGTGGAATGCACTACTGGGGGAAACTGACACACCCCTACAAGACTGTCAGTGCCAGGAAATTGCTTTGGCGACTTCACTTGACAACTGAAGTAAGTCAGAGTCCACAGGGTAGCGTGGGATAGGTTGCGCAAGGACCTGGCTTTCTGTCAGTGTGGGATGACGGTCGGATTATGATCAATGAGTCCACGTTGCAAAAAAAAAAAATGTCACTCATATTTATTCATTTATTCATGTATTCAGTTTAAAATCGAGTCATAATTTAAGTGAATAAATCTGACAAGACCTACTTCCACTGCAGTTTGTTTTGCTTAAAGTTTATTATTAAATGAACGACATAGGCTGAAGTAAGACAGGGTGATGGACAGGCCTGTAAACAAGCTCCCAAGATAATTGCATTTGTTTTGAGAAAATTATTGAAACAAGTTAAATTTGTGAGGGAAATTCTCTCCTTTTTTGCATATTTTCTCAAATTTTAAGAAAACATATGATCCAGGCTATGAAATGTTATAAATTTCTTGCAGTGCATTTATTAAATAAACATCTGTAGCCTCCATGTCCAGCAATGGAGACCCATATGAGCAATTACAACTCCTGCACGCACAGGCGGCACCCGGCAGAAGCACGTGTTTTTACGCACAAGGTTATCCACACAGTGCGGTGCTTTTTAGTGCGTTTTTTAATGTGCAACTCTCCATGTTAGATTTCGCCGACTCCACCGCAGGTTTGAGGTGGGTTCAACCAAATGTTGTCTTCCTTATAATCAGCTGGCTGTGCCATACATTCACTTAAAAGTTCTCCTCATAGCCTGCAGAGGAATGTGACGCTAATCACCGCAATTTACTCCATAATAATTCAAGAGTTAATTATACTACAAGATCCACCCATCCACATGTATATTGCAAAGACTGACATTAAACTTTTATTCATGCAAAAGAGGAGGACCGTGCAGGATAGATTTTATCTCACGTTGTGCTCTGAAAAATATGACAGGAGTATTCCTGCATTTACAGAGAGATTACAGGATGATGATTCATTACTCATCGCACTAACTCCCTGCTTCTCTCACATTTGTCCCCATTTTGCCCCAGGACAATCAGGGGAGTTCCGTCAGTCTGAAACGTCCAATGGATATACCTGAAGACGCAGCAAACTCTCCTTCCTCTTCCCCGACCTGCTCCACTGCCTGCCTGCAGGACACCGCTCTCTGAGACATGGATCCGCGTTAACATCTCCCACCCAACTCCCTGCAACACTATGGTTAAAGTGTATGCCGAGATTAATCTCTGTAACATTATCCGCCTCTCCATCTACCGCCCATCTTCCTCAGGAAGTCAGCCGTCAAAACAACAAAGTGTCCCTCTCTCGGCTCTCTGGGGGCCGTCGATATTTGTGAAGAGACACTGAGTGAAAGTTGCCGATACAGTGTTCTCCTGTCATATAGGGAATTTATAAGCCTGGAGGCGAGTTGTGTCACTTTACCTGCACCTCCCCATTCACACAGTACAGCAGCATGGTGGTAGGGATGTCTACGATTTCCTTATGATCACCGCTCCATGCGCTTCACCTCTCCTCTGAGCTCCGTGGCCCCCTCACCCTGCGCCGGACCCCGCTCCAAACACCCCCCAGCCTGCCATGCTCCTCCAGGCCGTATTACTGCTGCTGCTGCACTGCTTGGCCTCCACTCTGGGCCAGTACGAACTGTGCAAGTCCCTGGTGAGCACGGATGAGGGCTCGGTGTGGGAGTATTACGCGTGTCAGCCAAAATCCGCGTCCATGAAAGACTACATGCGGATCAAGGTGGATCCGCCCGGAATCACATGTGGAAACCCACCGGAGAGGTTCTGCACTCTGGTGAGTTCATGTCGGGACTTGTATTGCATCTTTTACACTTTAATTATTAACTTTAAAATATAAAGAAAGAGGAATATTTGAAAGTGCAGAGAGAGTATACACAATGCGAACGTGCTTCACATTTGCAAAGCTTCATTAAAATACACTTAAAATATAGTTTAAAGTGTAAATAGTTGAAAAAGAATATTTGGGGAATCACCAAGATCAAAGGGTCATGCAGTTAAGATGTAGAGTGACAACGTGAAAAGTGATGACTCGCAGAAAAAATGGTCTAATTAAGGTCAGAGGAGAATTCACACTAAGCTACAGGGATCTAAAAGGGATGACATGAGTGCAGTGACTTGGCTTGGCCCGTGCTCCCTCAGAGAGGTTTGGAGGTGTTGTTTACATTAGTATGGACTTGGCATCCTGGGATCCGGTTTGATTTGGGCTTCTAGAGGACCTCACATTTCCTCTTGTAAAATGCACATGGCCGGACCTTTTTAGTTCCAAGGACAGTGAAGGGTGAGCCGCAGGAAAACTCGTTAAAATGTCTGCTACAGCAATATTTAAAACACTTTAGCCTGCAGGCTAGTTCCCATCCCGGCTAATGTAGGTGTAATAATTTCAAATAAGGGTTATAAAATCATTGTGATCCTAAGAAGCCTGCAATTAAGCTTCCCCCTGCCTCCTCAGTGGAAAGTTTTATATTTGAATCACAACATTTGAGTTCATCCTCACTGTTGTCCACTCACTGAGTGCTGAAGGTGCAAGGCCCGTCTCAACAGCCATGAGTCAAAATTTCACAAAAGGTGTTTCTAGAGTGTGTTTAGGCCTGTCTATGTCACATTATACAATCATGTCATGCTGTTAATTAGCTGTTTGTATTCTGTGTGACTGGAGATTTGTTACCTTGAGACAGATTTTATAAACAACCCTCCAGCCCAGTCTCCCTCCCTTCCTCCAACTGAAAGTAATAACAGTACTTGGGGTCATCTGACAGGAGCAGGAAAGGATATTGTGCTCCTTGGATACCTAATGGTTAATGATTTGTTTAATGTAGAAGTAGCGGAAACCACTGTCGTCTTCAGAAAGCCTCTCCGATGACTTCTCTTGAGAGGGGAGACGGACTGAGGCAAGAGAAAGGTGGGGGGGGGGTGAAGAAAGATGCTCACTGCCATAACGTATTGACGTCTGCCCCCTAATGGCCCCGGCCTGGAAACTTCTATAACTATGTTTCTGAGTGAGCAATGATGAAATATTGATGGGCTCCTTAATGGGCTTCCTTACAAGGGTTGGCCAGCGTCGCTCCATCCCAAGGATCCAGAGTGTGCTGCCCGGCTGATGAGAGAGAGAAAGAAAGAGAGGGATGGAGGGTGCGACAGGAAGGAGTCTGGCCTTAGTCAGCACTTTTACATCGGACGGGATCTTTATAGTGGAAAGTTTTGGTTCTTCTCAGGTCATCTGCGGCTATGGGGATTGAACAAGGCACCCTAGCGCACTAGCTGGGGATTTAGAGAGTGAAGACTCCGTGAGATGAAAGTTTACTTAAGAAGCCAGGGATGTTAGACTCAAATTCCTACATAATGAGAAAGCAGAGTGGGTTTAATTCTTATTTGAAACATTTTTGGCCATCTTGTAGGATCCTGTTCTGGCATGTAACAATCTATATTTTTTGCATACATTTTTGGTTAAGAATCACAGAGCATCTAGATATTATCTACATTATTATCTTCCCCTGAAAGAGGATTAATCTGTCTGAACACACTTCAGAAGGGAATCAAGGCTATTACATCTCCTCTCCGCCTTTTCTTTTGGACACACCAACGTGGTATTGGTTGAGGGTTATTGGTATACAGATCATTTATTTTAAGGCATTTTTTTTCTCCTCTTCCTCTTGCCACCGGATTTGGCAGCTTTACAGAAAAGCCGGTTTCTTATCTAATTGGTGTACATTTACATTCACTCACTCATTCAGCAATCCCACAAGTGAAGGGAAAGTCAGGGTACTGGAAAAAAAAGACTGCATCACCCAGTGCGCAGAGCTGCTCATCCTTAATAAGACTTGAGACATACTGCGGAAGATGCAAAATAATTTTTTCACCCCCTTCTCTCACCCTATGAATGCTACAGTGTGTTCGTAAAAACTATGGAAGAATTCACTTTTGGGGTTTTTGATGTTGAGGCATACTGTAGCTTCCCCTGCTTGCATTGGTTTACAGTAGCTTTTGGTCTCTCCATCTCCACAGGGATGCATTTTTTCTACTCTATTTATCTCTCTTGTTCCCTGGGAATGCAGCATCTTTTCTCCTCAGCCAAACAGGCCAGCATGTTGGCTTCTTTCAATATGACGGGCTTCCAGCACTTTGACAAAGATGCTACTGTCACTAGTGCTGTGTTTGGAGCTTCAGTAGTTTCTTAGTAGTTTCTCTTTATGATAGCTACTATAGGGTCTTAGCTTGCAGTTGACGATGATGGAGTAAGGAGGTTTGAGGGGGGTGAGGCAGTGTGTTGCAGAGGGGGATAGCTAATGATGAGGGAGAGGTGAGGAAGATCCAAGCTTAGCTAAGCAGAAAGATGAAATCAGACCACAGTTCCACAGTTGTACACACTGTGTCGATATAAAAATGCTGCATTCAAAAAGGTCTCGCTGTGCTGTTGTTTGTTATTTCACTTTTTTGGTTTTGAACCGAAACCTTCAATCAGACGTCTCCCTTGGGGCCGGGAACAGAGAGCAGCCGAATGCAAATGGGATGCGTGCATGAGTGCAGGAATGTACAGTGACGTTAACGGGGACCAGCAGGTGTGTGTGAAGCATGTGCACGAGTTGGCCGACAGCGCACGGTAGTATGTCTAAGAAAGACAAAAAAAAAAATAAAAATAACACACCTTCCTGTTCCACAACACATTTGCCTGTTTTAGAAGGTAGAAATCAGCCAGCTCTAAAAATAGACATGAGAAGAGAGAGAAGCCGCGCAGCAGCGGAAGGGGAGCATGCAGGAAGGGGAGGAAGATGGCAGCTGGTAGCGTGGATCAGTGCTTCCCAGACTGGGCCTATGGCCATACCTCATACTCCCTGCCCAGTGTAGTCCTGCCAGGTCCGGCTGGCGTGCCCTGCTCAGCAGTGGGCCTTCAAGGCCATGCAAAAAGGGCCACCCACACCCAGCAGTGGGCCATCCCTGATGCACCACCCTGGGGTAAAAGATAGCCCAGGTGGCCAGTGTCCTAATAATACACCCTTGGAGGTGAATTTGGGCACAGCGTGAGCAGATCTGACAGTGTAGGGCATAATTAACGAAGGGAACGGAGAGAAAGAAACAGGCAGCTACAGTAAAGAGAGCGACAGAGACTGTGACTGTACAAACAAGGGAGGTGGGGGAGGGTGTAGTGATGTAATGGCATGGCTTGCTTCCCCATTAGGACACAGTTGAAAGTGATCAGAGTGTTTAGATGTGTTGGCAGAACCGGAGGATAGTTATAAGTGAGATTTATCCCCGACTCAGGTGATACTAAGAGGGATTGGCCGCAGGGGCTTAGACAGACAGAGGTGAACTTAGCAAACCGCCATGTCTCTCCAGTCAGGATCTCAGGACTGATAGTCGTTTGGTGAGGACAGACCTTATGTATTGAAGCTTCAGAGCCAGTGTTTGTCGATGTGTGGGAGAGACAGACTAGATATATTATTTTGTCAAACCTATTTATGTCCCTTTTGATTACTGTTCATGACTACATTTTGCTGACCACCTCCGTTGCAGAGATTTGGCAATAAAGAAAAGGGTGAGGAGCAAGAGCCTCCTATAGCTTTCTAAAAAACTAAAATGCAACAGAATCAATCTCAAAAAAGAAACATAGAAAGCAGTCCTGTGGCAGTGCCTATAGGTAAGTATTTCAGACTATTTCTGTTGAAGTGTTTAGAAAGCTGTAGGAGAATCGATGCTGTATAAGATTCAATGCCACATACGGCAAAAACAATGTTGTGTCAGGGCAAGGGGTGTGATTTTCCTATTTCCAAAATCTTTTAAAAATACTTTTCTAACAGAATTTCCAATGAATATATTCTGTTTACTTGCGGTCAGACCCGGAGGCAAATGTTGGAGATGATTTCTGTTAAAATTTTCTGCAAATCCATAGGAGACTTATGCTCCTTGCCCCAATTGACATTCTTCCGTAAGTCTACATTTCCCCAAAACCTCAACAATGGAAATAGTGGGTAAAAAAAAAAGTTTTCCACAAACATCTTCAATAACACTTCAGCTACTCAATTAAAGGGGAAGTGTGCTGATATTACTCATCAAAGTCTGTTTACAGGTGTCAGGGAGTATTACTGCATATGTGACAAAAGTTGTATAAAGCCTGATGAGCCTCCATGAAACCTGATAAATTGCCTCAGGTGATGTCACTTGAGTCAGCGTCAATTGGGGCTGGAGACCAAAAATTAAAAAAAGAAAAACAAACAGATAATGTAGAGAAGTGAGCTTACTAGACCTCTGTAGCCTGCTCTTCATCACTGCTTGAGGCTACAGTAGCCACAACACTGAAATCTCTGACTGAACTATCATCAGTCAAGTTTCACTGTGGGCAACATAGGAGACAGGTTTTTATAATGAAGTTAAATGCATGAAATAAAAAAAAGATATTGCTGGTTCAGCAGCATGTTATAGGAGTGTAATGCTAAATCAGTGAGCTACTGTTTAAGAAAAGCAAATTATGAAATAATATAAAGATCTCTGACGCACAATCCACATCTCAGTTGTCTCAAAGCTTAGACTTCATTCCTAGCTCATCCGTCTTACTTTATCTACATCTCCTCCTCTGTGATTGGTTTAGATTTAATAACATAAGACATCAATAAAAGATAATGGCTTTTTACCTAAATTGACATTATCAGTGCACTTCAAGGAAACAGTAACTCGTCCTGATATTTCGTTCGTACCTGAATTCCAGGAAGAGTTCCTAATATAACTCGTCCTGGTCTGACTGTGGTGATCTGAGCAGGACGAGCCACTGCTGCTGCTTTGGAGCAGCATGGTGTCCCCACTCTGTCCTTCTTCCCTCCTCCTCCAACACAATCATACATGCCCACAGTAAACATTTACTTTTGCTTGCACGAACACACACAGACATAAACAACACACACCGACGCAAACACACACCTAAGACACATCTACACTTGCCAACTGCTGTTTTGTACTAAGTGAGACATTTTACAGCAAGCGAACAATCACTGTTTCTGGTAATTAAAAGGCAGGTATGTGATTCATAACTCCACACATGTACTTCACGTACACTTGTTCCAGGAAACAACGCACATACACACAGATACACCATCTTCACTCAGGATAACGAGAACCTCCAGTATGATGGAAAAACCCTCCAACAAAATAAAAGATTAACGTTATAAGTGAAAAAGCAATATCCCTTTCTCTTCTCCTCTGTGGCCTTTTTAATGGGAGGGTCATTTCATTTGATGTTTCTCCATAACAAAATAAATTGTGTTCTCTGAGTGTGTGTCCCTACCTTTATTCCCCTTGCTAGCAATATACCTTAGAAACTTCTATAAGTGGAGGAAGAAATAAAGAGGAGACAGCGGGCAAGGCGGTGACTGGAAATATTTTGGGAGGACAGAAATGTTCATAAAAGTGAGGCAGGATGATATGCACAGAACAATTGTCTTCATGCTTTACTGGAGTGTAAATGCATAATGGCAGATTTCTATTTCCATAAGCAACCAGTAATGTTTTGTTACTGCTGTTGTGTTCAAAAACAGTGCAATAATTCACTTCTAAGCTGATGTTTCTGTAAGATGATTTTTCAGGTCAGAGAGCACACTCATTTTTTAGTCACAGTCTCACAATCACAAACGCTGCAGAGATAACTCAGAGATGAATCAGACTTGAGCACTTGAGGAGTTATTAATGAGTGTTTAGAATCACATTGTTATCCCGCAAGTGAAAACAAGGAAGTCACTCATGGCAGGGGCATCATGGCGGCTGTTGTCGTGGAGACAGGATCCCAGCGAGGATAATTGCTGGAGGGGCTTAGCAGTGCGGGCCACCTGCCGCAGCAGTTGGCCCGGGATCTGTGTGTGTGTATGTCTGTATGTGTGTGTGTAAGAGAGAGTGTGTTTGTGTGTGTGTTCACATGTGGAAACCCCACCGGAGAGGTTTCTGCACTAATGGTGAGTTCATGTCGGGACTTGTATCTTGCATCTTTTACACTTTAATTTATTTAACTTTAAAATAATATAAGAAAAGCAGGAATATTTGAAAGTGCAGAGAGAGTATACAATGCGAACGGGGTGCTTCACATTTGCAAAGCTTCCATTAAAATACACTTAAAATATAGTTTAAAAGTGTAAAATAGTTGAAAAAGAATATTTGGGGATCACCAAAGATGCAAAGGGTCATGCAGTTAAGATGTTAGAGTGAACAACGTGAAAAAGTGTATGAACTCGCAGAAAAAATGGTCTAAATTAAGGTCAGAGGAGAATTCAACTAAGCTAAGGGAATCCTAAAAGGGATGACATGAAGTGCATGTGACTTGGCCTTTGCGCCGTGCTCCCGTCAGAGAGGTTTGGAGGTGTTGGTTTACATTAGTATGGACTTGGCATCCTGGGATCCGGTTTGATTTTTGGGCTTCTAGAGGCCTACATTTTCCTCTTGGTAAATGCACATTGGCGGACCTTTTTAGTTCCAAAGGTTACAGTGAAGGGTGAGCCGCAGGAAAACTGCGTTAAAATGTCTGCTAAGCAGCAATATTTAAAACACTTTAGCCTGCAGGCTGTTCCCCATCCCGGCTAATGTAGGTGTAATAATTTCAAGATAAGGTTATAAACCATTTGTGATCCTAAGAAGCCTGCAATTAAGCTTCCCCTGCCTCTCAGTGGAAATTTTATATTTGAATCACAACCATTTGAAGTTCATACCTCACTGTTGTCCACTCACTGAGTGCTGAAGGTGAAAAGGCCCCGTCTCAAAGCCATGAGTCAAAATTTCACAAAAGGTGTTTCTAGAGTGTGTTTAGGCCTGTCTAATGTCAGCATTATACAATCGATGTCAAATGCTGTTAATTAGCTGTTTGTATTCTGTGTGACTGGAGATTTGTTACCTTGAAGGAACAGATTTTTAATAAACAACCTCCAGCCCCAGTCTTCCCTCACTTCCCTCCAACTGAAGTAATAAACAGTACTTGGGGTCATCTGACAAGGAGCAGGAAAGGATATTGTGGCTCCTTGGATACCTAATGGTTAATGATTTGTTTACTGGAGAAGTAGCTGAAACCTCACTGCAGTTTCAATAAGAAAAGCCTCACTCACGATGACTTTCTCTTGAGAGGGGAGACGGATGAGGCAAGACAGAAAGGTGGGGGGGGGTTGAAGAAACGATGATACAACATTATTCGTTCTGCCATAAATAAACGTATTTGACGTTCTGCCACCTAAATCGGCCCGGGATCTGGACTTCTTAATAACTTAGATGTGTAAGTGAGCAAATGAATGAATTTCACCACTTGACATGGTATTATGACAGCTTAAACACAGCTGTAACCATTACATCAAAAAGACAGAGTCAAACGACACCAACATCTCTCTCATCTACCCAGACTAACCATGTATTATCTATATATTATTTTATTTTAAAACATTTAACAACAATTAGTTAATTCCATACGATCTGCCTCAATTAATGATTGTAATTTACATTCCATGTGTTCTTACGCAAATGTATCAAGGTTTTTCCTGTAAATCCCGCTAACTCAAATTTCTTTATTTTCTTCACTCCGTTTAATGTCCATAAGACTTAAAGACAGTGACTAGAGTTATGTGGTCTTGTAACACTCATAAGGCTGGGTTTTTTTTTGGTTACAATTTTTTAAACGGACCAATTTACTGAAAAACCTTGACTTGGGTTAATGTATCATAATTACAATAACATCTGCTAACTTTTTAGGGTATCATTAATAATTAAGTGGAAATTTTGCTTTCAAAAAGCCAAGCTAATTGTTTAGGTGGATTGAAACTTCAGTGAAATGCCCTTTTTAAATGCCCAAACAATGACTGAATCCAACAGTTTAATTATATAGCCTCTAATTTTATGATATTTTTGATTGGGCTCTCTATTATGTTGGTTTCTCTCAGCCTTGACAAACAGTGGTGACTGCTCAGAAGCTCTCCGACTATCACATGTTCTCCAGGGATCAGAGTGATTGTGATGTGCGGATACAGTTTCAGCCACTCAGAGATGTAGGCAGAGATGATTAGATGTAGCGAGGAGAGATGGATTGGTGTCGATCAAGTGTATAAGGAAGTCTGGCCTTAGCCTATGCGAAAATTGTTAACAATCGGACGGGATACTATTATTAGTGATCACAAGTTTTAAAGGATTCATATAATACAAGAGTACATTTCTTCGGTTCTATGGGGATTTTTGAACGAAGGGCACCGCTACGCACTTATCGTGCGGATATTAAAGAGAGTAGAGAACTCCGCTAGCACTGATAAGTATAACACAATTGAAGTGTCAAAGAGGATAGATATAAGACTCACTATCAAATTCCTTATCATAATTCTGAGAAAGAGCTAGAAGTGGGATGTATAAATATCTTTATTCTTCATTAACAGTTTTTGTGCCAGGTCACTTGTAGGATCCTGTTTCTGGAAAGTGTAAACAATCTAGTAAAGCTTTTTTGCATAGCATTTCATGGTTGTACAGAATCAAGTGAGCGTCTGAGTTAAGATAGGTATCTATTCATATTTATATCTTTCCCGCGACAGAGGATTAATCTTGTTGAATACACTTACAGAAGGGCAAATTCAGTTTTTGCTCTATCTATATCATTTCTTCATCTCTCATCACGCCTTATTTATCCATATTTGGTCCTCACCCAGTCATCATCACAACTACTTGTGGTCATTGGTTGTAGGGTTAGTTGCTACTAAAGATTTTTCTTGTACAAACCAGTTATTTTATGTTCTTTAACTATTTCATTTTTAATGAGTCATTTATATATAATACAGGAATTATATTTAGTTCTTACAGTACTCTCTCCTGCAATGCCAACCTCATTAATCAATGTTTTATGTTTAAATCTTTTTATTTCATTTGTATGCTGGGATTTGGGCAGCTTTACAGTAAAACCGGTTTCTTAATCTAATTGTGTACATTTACAATTCACTTTTCACTCATTCAGCAATCCCACAAGTGAAGGGAAAGTCAGGTACTGGAAAAAAAAGACTGCATCACCCAGTGCGCAGAGCTGCTCATCCTTATAAGACTTGAGACATACTGCGGAAGATGCAAAATAATTTTTTTCACCCCCTTCTCTCACCCTATGAATGCTACAGTTGTGTTCGTAAAACCTATGGAAGATTCACTTTTTGGGGGTTTTTTGATGTTGAGAGCATACTGTAGCTTCCCTGCTTTGCATTTGGTTTACAGTAGCTTTTGTCTTCCATCTCCACAGGGATGCATTTTTTCGTAAACTCTATTTATTCTCTCTTGTTCCCATGGGAATGCAGCAATCTTTTCTCCTGCAAGCCAAACAGGCCAGCATGTTGGCTTCTTTCAATATGACGGGCCTTTTCCAGCAACTTTGACAAAGAATCTATGTCACTAGTGCTGTGTTTTGGAGCTTCAGTAGTTTTCTTAGTAGTTTCTCTTTTATGATAGCTACTTAATAGGGTCTTAGCTTTGCAGTTTGGACGATTGATGAGTAAGAGGTTTGAGGGGGGTGAGGCAAGTGGTGTTGCAAGAGGGGGAATAGCTAATTGGAATGAGGGAGAGTGAGGAAGATCCAGCTTAGCTAAGCAGAAAGATGAAATCAGACCACAGTTCCACAGTTGAGCACACTGAGTGTCGATAATAAAATGGCTGCATTCAAAAAAGGTCTCGCTGTGCTGGTTGTTGTTTATTTCACTTTTTGGTTTTGAACGCGAAACCTTCAATCAGACGTCTCCCTTGGGGCCGGGAACAGAGAGCAGCCGAATGCAAATGGAATGCCGTGGCCATGAGTGCAGGAATGTACAGTGACGTTAACGGGGACCAGCAGGTGTGGTGTGAAGCAATGTGCACGAGTTGGCCGAACAGCGCACAGGTAGTAATGTCTTAAGAAAGACAAAAAAAAAATAAAATAACAAACACTCTTACCTGTTCCACAACACATTTGCCTGTTTTAGAAGGTAGAAATCAGCCCAGCTCTAAAATAGACATGAGAAGAGAAGAAGAAGCCCGCGCAGCAGCGGAAGGGGAGGATTGCAGGAAGGGGAGGAAGATGGCCAGTCCTGGTAGCGGTGGATCAGTGCTTCGCCAGAACTGGGCCATATGGCCATAACTCCATACTCCCCTGCCCAGTGTAGTCCTGCAGGTCCGGCTGGCGTGCCCTGCTTCAGGCAGTTGGGCATTCAAGGCCATGCAAGGGCCACCCACAGACCCAGCAGTGGGCACATGCCACCTGATGCAACCACCTGGGTTAAAAGATATGCCCAGGTGGCCAAGTGTCCTAATAATTACAGCCTTCTTGGGGAGGTGACATTTGGTGCACAGCTGTGAATGCAGATACCGAACAGTAAGTTGCCATTTGGGCATCAATTACTCACCCGAAAGGGAAACGGAAGAGAAAGACAACGACCTGGGGCAGCTACAGTATCAAGAGAGCGACCACTCACCAGATGACCTCTTGTGACTGTGTTAACCAAAAAGTCAACATCGTGTAGGGCTCTGGGGCATGTGTGTAGCTGAGTGTAAATGGTATGGCCCCTTGCTTTCTCTTTCTCCACTGTCAGCGTTACCACCTATCGTATGAAATGTGAGTCACGAGCTTGACACTTGTTTTAGACTGAGATTTTGCACGACACGCTCGTGCAGGACTCAAGTATATATCTCATGAGATTTATCCCGACTCAAGTGGGATTACTAAGTAGAGTGATATTTAGGACACTGGCCAACCTGGGCTAGCGCTTTGCATGGAGCGCCCTCTAGGGATCCGCTAGACGCAGCAGTCGAGACGTATAGCGAGACACAACCGCCTGCGATGTGCTCTCTCGCAGCCTCAGGATCTTTTCGCAATGAGAGTAGGCTCCGTTTGGCATCGTAGCGTACAAGAACAGCGTTGAGTCGTACTGCTCCAGCCTCTGGAAACGCTGATCGCGAGTGTCAGAACTGTGCTGTTGGAGAGAGCAGACTAAGATCAAGGGAAGTATGAAAGTGGTAATGTTGTGTCATACACTAGATTGTCACTCAGTCCTTTTCTTGAAGCACTTGTAATTACTGCCTCTACAGCTGTATATAACTCACATGTCTTGCTCCATCTTTTCGACTCGCACCTTCCGTTGCAGAGATTTGGCAATAAGAAAAGGGTGAGGAGCAAAGAGCCTCATATAGCTTTCTAAAAAACTAAAATGCAACAGAATCAATCTCAAAAAAGAAACATAGAAAGCAGTCCTGTGGCAGTGCCTATAGGTAAGTATTTTCAGACTATTTCTGTTGAAGTGTTTAGAAAGCTGTAGGAGAATCGATGCTGTATAAGATTCAATGCCACATACGGCAAAAACAATGTTTGTGTCAGGGCAAGGGGTGTGATTTTCCTATTTCCAAAATCTTTTAAAAATACTTTTCTAACAGAATTTCAATGAATATATTCTGTTTACTTGCGGTCAGACCCGGAGGCAAATGTTGGAGATGATTTCTGTTAAAATTTTCTGCAAATCCATAGGAGACTTATGCTCCTTGCCCCAATTGACATTCTTCCGTAAGTCTACATTTCCCCAAAAACTCAACAATGGAAATAGTGGGTAAAAAAAAAAGTTTTCCACAAACATCTTCAATAACACTTCAGCTACTCAATTAAAGGGGAAGTGTGCTGATATTACTCATCAAAGTCTGTTTACAGGTGTCAGGGAGTATTACTGCATATGTGACAAAAGTTGTATAAAGCCTGATGAGCCTCCATGAAACCTGAATAAATTGCCTCAGGTGATGTCACTTGAGTCAGCGTCAATTGGGCTGGAGACCAAAAATTAAAAAAAGAAAAACAAACAGATAATGTAGAGAAGTGAGCTTACTAGACCTCTGTAGCCTGCTCTTCATCACTGCTTGAGGCTACAGTAGCCACAACACTGAAATCTCTGACTGAACTATCATCAGTCAAGTTTCACTGTGGGCAACATAGGAGACAGGTTTTTATAATGAAGTTAAATGCATGAAATAAAAAAAAGATATTGCTGGTTCAGCAGCATGTTATAGGAGTGTAATGCTAATCAGTGAGCTACTGTTATAGAAAAGCAAATTATGAAATAATATAAAGATCTCTGACGCACATATCCACATCTCAGTTGTCTCAAAGCTTAAACTTCATTCCTAGCTCATCCGTCTTACTTTATCTACATCTCCTCCTCTGTGATTGGTTTAGATTTAATAACATAAGACATCAATAAAAGATAATGGCTTTTTACCTAAATTGACATTATCAGTGCACTTCAAGGAAACAGTAACTCGTCCTGATATTTCGTTCGTACCTGAATTCCAGGAAGAGTTCCTAATAATAACTCGTCCTGGTCTGACTGTGGTGATCTGAGCAGGACGAGCCACTGCTGCTGCTTTGGAGCAGCATGGTGTCCCCACTCTGTCCTTCTTCCCTCCTCCTCCAACACAATCATACATGCCCACAGTAAACATTTACTTTTGCTTGCACGAACACACACAGACATAACAACACACACACCGACGCAAACACACACCTAAGACACATCTACACTTGCCAACTGCTGTTTTGTACTAAGTGAGACATTTACAGCAAGCGAAC
Source organism: Seriola dumerili (assembly GCF_002260705.1). Lineage (NCBI taxonomy): Eukaryota > Metazoa > Chordata > Actinopteri > Carangiformes > Carangidae > Seriola > Seriola dumerili. The sequence continues at coordinate 149,288 of NW_019175108.1, forward strand.
AATCACTGTTTCTGGTAATTAAAAGGCAGGTATGTGATTCATAACTCCACACATGTACTTCACGTACACTTGTTCCAGGAAACAACGCACATACACACAGATACACCATATTCACTCAGGATAACGAGAACCTCCAGTATGATGGAAAAACCCTCCAACAAAATAAAAGATTAACGTTATAAAGTGAAAAAGCAATATCCCTTTCTCTCTCCTCTGTGGCCTTTTTTAATGGGAGGGTCATTTCATTTGATGTTCTCCATAACAAAATAAATTGTGTTCTCCTGAGTGTGTGTCCCTACCTTATTTCCCCTTGCTAGCAATATACCTTAGAAACTTCTATAAGTGGAGGAAGAAATAAAAGAGGAGACAGCGGGCAAGGCGGTGACTGGAAATATTTTGGGAGACAGAAAATGTTCATAAAAGTGAGGCAGGATGATATGCACAGAACAATTGTCTTCATGCTTTACTGGAGTGTAAATGCATAATGGCAGATTTCTATTTCCATAAGCAACCAGTAATGTTTTGTTACTGCTGTTGTGTTCAAAAAACAGTGCAATAATTCACTTCTAAGCTGATGTTTCTGTAAGATGATTTTTCAGGTCAGAGAGCACACCTCATTTTTTAGTCACAGTCTCACAATCACAAACGCTGCAGAGATAACTCAGAGATGAATCAGACTTGAGCACTTGAGGAGTTATTAATGAGTGTTTAGAATCACATTGTTATCCCGCAAGTGAAAACAAGGAAGTACTCAAT